>NW_026623380.1:567941-629441 GCF_030028575.1 Malurus melanocephalus
AAAAAAAAAATTAAAAAATCCTGGAATCTGAAAAACCCAGAGTCAATATTCCTGCTGTATCATACTTTACTACATGGTTAATTTAGAGTGRCATGCTAAGGGCCCATTAAACAGCTTTTAATGAGGTTATTAATCTGTAGCGTAAGAGACTGAGATTGAAATCTCTTGTTTGTCTCAAACAGCCCAAGGACACTATTCAGGTGTGATGTTTTCTCCCCAGCTTACACGATTGATCACAACATTACTTGTAGCCCTGAGATCCTGTACCTGCTCTCCATTTGACCAGAAGTTTCATAGTCTGAGAACCTTTCTGGCTGAAAATTCTGTAAAAAATGAATAAAAATTCTGTAAAAAATGAATCCCACCATCAAGTTCCACAGTCATAGAAAATGGCTGTCCTGTACCAAGACCAATGTTTTCTGAAAATACCTTCGCTGCTTTCAGCTGGGGTGGAGTTGGTTTTCTTCAGAAATTGATATCTTTTCTAGTGTAGAGCTTTTAAATATGCTACAGTACACTGCAAGTTATGAGGCAAGATTGGTACTGGAAAAATGCTTAAGTTCAGATTTTGTCATGTAACGACCCTTCAAATAAAAGTCACTTAGGAAAATGATTTGGTGACTAGGATTACTTTGCTCCCTGGTTCTCCAGTTCTGCAAAAATATATAAACACTGTTTTGGACTGAGTGTTGAATCTCTAAGCAGAAAAATAGAAAATTTGTCTGAAATTAAGTAATCTAGACAAAAGTTCTTGGTGGTGGCCTAATGTTTTGGTGAGGTACAGAGTATTTTCTGCAGCCAGAGGAACACTCTATCTTCATTTAATTCTATTTTATGTCATATATGCTTCTCTTATTTTCGCTATTTCTAAAGTTCCGAGAATGGGGAAACAAATTCTCAGGCACTGAATGCATACAACTCCTTGAAGTTTTCCAAATATTTTAAAGTTCTCTAAGATGAAGTTGCTAGATGAGCTTATCTTCCCAAGATAAATCCAGTAAATAACAGGAAGGATATCCAAAATGAACCTGAATATTTTAGATCTACTAATTTAGGTAATGCATGCGGATCTGCACACTGCTCACAAACATGCTGCATTTCATTTTTATTCTTCCCATAAATCTCAAGCACAAAGTTGCACTCTGAAGCACAAGTAAGCAAATACATCTTGCTGTAGTAGGTGCTTTGATTGCCRTCATGAGAGATGTTCTCCCACACAGGACTAATTTGTCCTGAAGACTGAATTGATGGGATAGTTTTATTGCTCTTGCGAAATGGCTGAGAGTATAAAATGCCTTAAAAAGTTTTCTTAATTACCTCAGTAATCAAATGCTTAACATTAATATAATGGTGTTAATACAATATGGAAGACAACTGACATTGCAGTTATATGAGATAATATAACTGACTCCTGAATTATACTTTTGATTATGCTTTACTGTTGGTTCACCTTAAAAAAAAACAACACACAATTAAAGGTTATGCTTTATAAGTACAAAACATATTGAAAATAGTCACTCAACAAAATATGTGCAGTTACTCCAACAGTTTGATTGCTGACATTCCAGTAATACTAATTTCTTCAAATTTTGTTTAGCAAAGATCCTCTGCTGTTTTTATGGTGACCCACTTTCTACTAATTTTCAAGCTTACTAGTAACTCTGAATTTCCTAAAGTAAGTAAACAGGACAGTGTTCCATTAAAACATTAGACAAGTTGCTGCATTCCTATGTGCTTTGTTTGCAAACTTTCTGGATGCAATGTGCTCATTCTCTTTGAATGTAATCAAAASTGGGCTTTTTCTTTTATTTACTGCTTCTTTATTCTGTTTTCTTACTTTGAAATGTTCTTTCTATTTATGACATGTGAAGCTTTTTCCCCTTCAATTTTTTCTAGTGGTTTATCATCTCTGTCTATCATTCAGTCTCTTCTACAGCTCTCTAGGCTTTTACTGCTTCCATTAATAAGTCTGTTTCCCCTAATAGCACTAGCTTGAAGAGGCAAATATGGATACTAAAAATAATCCAAGGGAAGAGCTTACCTCCTTGAACACTATTTATCTCCTCAAAAGTGACATCTGCTTCTACAGTGGCCTAAATTCTTGCATTCACTACACAGGATCATTACTAARTTGGCATTCCTGACTATAACATGTTGATATTGTTGACCAAATATTTTTTTTTTTTCTGAAGATATATTCATTTACCAAGAAATAAAAATGAAAAAACAAAGACATACAGACACACACACTAACATTCATTAGTAGACATGCCTACAGTTATTTTAATAATGACTAGGGACAGGAAACTGATTGATGGTCTGAAGATGAAATGGAACTGACTAGGCTATGATTACCTGGTAAACAACTTTATAGCAGACTTGGCTCATAGCAAACATGCTGGAGTAGCTGTAAAAGGAGTCTGAGAGTGAGCTATCAGTTCAACAGCATGTTTTTTCAATGACCATCTTTCATTTAACAGGATGAAAACATCAATAATACATAATCTGGGACATGAAGTTCCCTTACTTGGGAAGAGCAGTGATTTAAGTCTACTCTCCCATACCTCAAATGAAACTCCTAAACTTTGTCTACCTCTTGGCCAAATCTGGACTACCTGGAATGACCAATTTTAATTTCTTCATCCTTTTTATCTATAGAATAAAGATTTATAATCATTGTCAATTAACATTACATACTTACATGCACATATATGAACACATACATACCACATATATAAAAGTATGTACAGAAAAATGTAGACATTTGTTTGATGATCAAAATTTAAGACTCCAGGCTACTCTAGGGGCAATGGGAAATGAAGGAGTGCTTTGTTTGGCAAGCATTAGCAGAAGTTATGGATTGTGAGATTTATCTAACTAAATGCAAAAATCTTTATGGGATCTGGCAGTTGGTCTTTTTTCATAACTAGTGGAGAGCAATAAGCATTGCTAAGATGTGGTTCATTCTAAAGAGGACATTYGAAATATATCATGACTATCTTTCCRTATAAATGACTAATTCTCTCCCTTTCCCAAGAAAAGAGGTTGAGGTGATTGGCTCAGATATAATAATGTATTTTTTATCTGAAATGAACTCTATATGCACTGTAAGAGTGAGGACAGTAAGATGTCCTTGTTAATAACTTCCTTATGTTTTCCCACTTGTCTCGATTTGAAAATAAAATATTCTTTAACAGTGATTTTAAAATGGTTTACTTCCATCTCTTACTAAAATCAGGGGTGGGGGTAAAGAGAAGGTGCAATGCTTCTTGTTATCTAAATGCTAAAAGATTGAAAGTGGACTGCATAAAACTTGAAAGGGCATAGAACTGGCTGACATCATCTGTCTTATGCAGCAGAAGGAGAATTCAGTTCTCTCAGACAGGAATACATTAATAAAGTTGCAGCTATCATATTATTTCTTTGCCTTAACCATGACTGGCAAGAGATGATGTGTCCTGCAAGGGCTTATGGGAGAAATTTTCTAATTCATACAATTTTTAGTATGCAAGTGCACCTAATTGTTCAAAATATATGCAACAAAATATTGTTTTCTGTGCCTAAAGCTCTTAAAAATCTACATTTTGAAGTGCAATTTTTAAAAGTATACAAGAACAATGCTTTCATGTTTCTAAAGTAACTGATTAAGGACCACTTGCTCCTGGCAAATGCAAATCAAAACTCTCACTRCTACAAAAAGCACAAAGAATAATTCCATTATCTCTGACACTTGCTAATTCTACGTTSTTACAACTTATATTACATTTTCGTAAAGAATTAAACCCACTTAGACGGTAGTGGATGGAGTCTGATGCTCTCAAGCTTAAGAGCCGACACTGGCACACTGATTTCGGGATGCGCATTTTGTTTATCTAGGTGTTCTGTTAGACAGGGAAAATATTCCTTTTTGCTGGATGTAGAAAGATGTTGGACTTCTRTGGTATGCTCAGCACAACACATTTGGTTTCCAGTCCTGGATAAAGTCTGCAGTGATCAAGCACAAATCTGCCCTGTASGTGTGCTCAAACAGCATTCATTACATGATTTGTGTATCCTAGGATTATATTGTCATAGARTAGAGTCGTTTGGGTTGGAAGGGACCTTAAAGATTAACTTGTTTTGACCCTTTTGCAACAGACAGGGACACCTTCCACTTGACCAGGTTGCTCAAAGCCCCATCAAGCCTATCCTTCCACATTGTCRGGGATGGGGCATCCACAACTTCTCTGAGCAACATGTTCCAATACCTCACCCCCCTCACAGTAAAGGATTTCTCCCTAATATTTAATCTAAACGTAYCCTCTTTCTGTTTCAAGCTGTTGCCCAGCCCTTGTCCTGTCACTGCATGCTCTTGTAAAATGTCCCTTTCCAGCTCTCTTACRGGCCCACTTTAAATACTGGAACGCTGCTACAAACTCTCTCCAGAGACTTCTCTGCTCTGGGATGAACAACCCAACAGTCCAGCTTGTCTTCATAGGAAGAAGACAAGCCCTCTGCTTGACTCCCRTCAATGGGTCCATGAGGAATGTGATCTGCCTATCTGAATGAATTCTACAAAGACTTCCATTTTCTGTAATAGTGTTGACTAAGGTTCATTTGCACTAGAAAAGGTAACAATAAACTTGATTAATTTGACCCATCTAATCTCTGGTCTCCACTTCTTTCACTTCCACAGCTATAAATTAAGTCTTAAATAAATCCCATTTTCTTTGACATGCTACGGGTCCAGTCATTTACCCTAGAGAGGATATGGCCACAGATAAAAAAACCCCAAACATTCAAAACAAACAAAATGCCCCTCATTATRAATAGGTATAGAATCATATTTTAAAGCAGATTTGATATAGCTTTTTTGTGCAATTTGTAGTCCAAGATTAATTAAACCAGTCTTGTCATGTTCAGTAGCCAGTTGCATTTGGACAAAGTAAAAGTTTGTTCCTTTACAATCTTTTGTTCATCTGCTTAGATCCTTCTTCCCTTGACATCTATTTTTATCTTAATTTAGTTATAAGTTTTAAATTCCAAAGCATTGCAGTGGAAGTTTGCCAAAATTTAGTAGCAATGCTCTGGCCTTTCTGCAGTAATCTCTGTATATATATATATATTTTTTTTTTTTGTTCATATAGTCAGGAGCCTTTTTCTTCTTATTTTCTTTAAATTTGTTTTTAACACACAATATAACAAAGTCTGCTGCTCCTTGGTGTTGGTAAGGATCTTTAGAGGTGAATCATACAAGACAGGTAAAGGATGCATATTAGTCTATTATCTTGCTTCATATTTATACATTTTTATAGTTCAAGAAGATTTAAATCCACAGACTTTTTAGGAGAAAGCAGTCATACTTAAGTAGGGACAGCTTTCCATACTTAGAGATTTGACCTGCTATTTTGGTTTTTTACCTTCAGGCTGAGATCTATCTATGCCACCATAACCTGATAGATGTGACATTTCTTCAGATTTTGATTAGGGTTAACTGCAGGGTACTGTTTTTATAGTTTGCCTACATTGTCTTTAAGGAAAGTATCACAAAGTCTGAATATCACAGAGTCTGGGCTCATGGAAGGTCAYGCTACCTTTATATTTGTTTTGCCCCTCGACAAGCTCTTTAAAAAACAGAAGTTATTTTTTTTATGACTTATGTCTAATTTGAAAACTAAGAACTGAGATTATAGTCACAAAGTTTATCAAGTTGCTTAGGTCCAAGTAGCTTGAAAACTTCTGAAAATATATTTGATGTCCAACCAAATAGTCTCCTAATGTAGTGTTCTATTACATTTCAATATCAGTGCAAAGAATACACCCTTTGTTTTGAGTCTTAAAATGTTTCTTTCTGTATGCCCCTAGCCTTTTTTCAACAGAATATTTTTTTCGCTATCCATAGGTGTCATATCTATATCTACCTATTATCATCTATCATCTATATCAATCATCTATCATATGCATCTATATGTTTGTGTGTGTCAGTGAATAAAAAAAACTTTTACAGAGCTTTTGCAGCGCTGTAACTACTTAGACTAACAAGTAGTTAACAACTAGACTTAAGTCAACAACAACTAGACTTAAGTTCCCACAGGCTGACTGGTTTAATCCACTAGTTTTCGCAAAAGCCCTTTCATAACAGAGAAACAGTGAATTACAAGMCTCTACTAAGGCTCCTGTTTTGTTTTCAATACTTGTACAGAGGTTAGATATAAAATGTTGGAAAGTAGTAAGCTCTTACTGTGCCTTTAGCGCCTGAAAGATCAGAGCTTGACCCTGAGTTGGTTTTACAAACAGGACCCAACTTCCTTTTGTCATACTTAGGTGTTAGGTTTTTTCAGTTCAGGCTAACAAAGCCARAAGAATTAAACATGATGCATATTCAAATCTACCAAATGAGGTGTTGCCTGCCTAGATTTTCAATATCAGTTGCCAAACATATCTGGCTTTCCCCACGTCTTTCAACAGTTATTCTTCTCCCAAGGCTCTAGCTTCTGTTGTATCAGTCGCATTTAACCTCACAGTTGTAGTTCTTTCCTTCTTAATGGAAATTTTCTTACTCTAATCTCCACCGCCCTGAATATTTCAACTTCAATATTCTTTCTGTCATACTGTTTGCGGCAAAGACATCATGTCACAGACAGAAAAAAAGACATTGCTGCCAGCTCTCTTTTTGCTAAGTCTACTCAACCTAACCTCAGACAATAAGAGTCCTACAGGGCAACCTATTCCATTCTTTTTCCTAAACACTAGCAGTCAGCCCTTGCTGTGCRCACAAACTCAGCAGCTGCTTCTTCTAGAGCCTATCATAACTCATGTCTATCTACTAACTTTACCCAACATAAGCTAACTAATATGCTCATCACTTTCAATGTGAGGAGTCAGTGCACAGGCGGTKGCAAAAACTCCCTTAAAAGGCTTTTGCAGTTATCCTAATGCAATTGTCAGTCCCTCATTGACTCACAGAGGTCCCTTGAGTACRACCTCTAATGAGCACATCTAAATTAGGTTAGATCAGTTATGCCCTAAGAGTGTCACTCTTTTTCCATTAGCTATAAATGGAATTTAGGATGATGAGCTTAAACATGGCCAATGTCAACACCCTGGGCTCAATTCAATTGCSTACATATGGACCACTCTCTTCTGCCTGGGAATCAAAGTTTGTAGCTGCTGCTTTGGGACTGTACAAGATTTCTACCACGTATTGTGCCGTATCTGCTAGCCTGAGTTGATGGCTTTGTTGCATAAACTAAACATTTTTGTTTATATGAAAAATGAATCCACTAAAAATGATATTAAAACTGCTCCAGCACATCTCTTCTGTCCAAAGCTCCTGATATTAAAAGTGTCCTTTAAGCTTGCCTGTGTAATTTCTACCAGTCTTATGGGGATGTCTCAGATACTCCTGAGATCCTCAGACACCCTTGGGTTCCTTGGACAGTGCCAAATGTGTTTTTTACATTTCAGTAACCAAATCAAGACCTGAGTGGGATTCAACACGAAATTAAGGTGCCCAAATTTGTAAGTGAGGAAAGCCACTTCAATTAGGGATCTAAATGCAGGTATCTACACTGAGGTTGATGCCAAAATTCCCATTACTCTCCACAGAGATCTTGAACATAATTCATGGTATATGTTGCCATTTGAGAGTCCTTGGGCAACCAATTTGACATGGAACAGGATGAATATGCACAAGACTTAAGGACTATTTATGAATTTTTGCAGTGGAAACTGGAGGTTCGCCAACATGCCAGACATCAAATAGCACTGAATTGCTACGTATGTGTGTGTGTATGTGGTGAAACTTTGCAACCTCAAATCAATAAAATCATACAGTCTAAATATGAGTCTGAAAAGCTGTAGAGACAAACTGAATCCAAATGCCAAAGTAGATGTTATTAGTCTTCTCAAAAGTGATTACCTGACTTCTAATTGACTGACTGATAMAATGACTAATAAGTCAAAGAAATATGGTTCCTGTATTACTTAGCCGYTCTATAGAATGGGTGATGATCTCATGAAAGAGAAATGGTGGATTAAAGTTTTGTGTTGAAATAAAAATTTATAAAAAGTTGTTTTTCATATAAATTATTCAAAAATCACCAAAGCAGGCTAAAGTTCTCTTATTCCTTGTTTACTTCAGAGAATAATGAACCTTTTATTTTCTTTTTTTTTTTCTTTTTTTTTTTTACAAGAAGATAATTAATTGCTGTAAATATAGTACCAGATTTCTTGCAGGTCTGTCAGTTGAATATGGCTCAAAATATTTTTTCAGTGTGAGCTTCACATTATTTTAATCAAGTTTCCAATGCTTTTGGCATTGTATTACTTTATTTCAGATTCATAACAACTAAAAAACCTCCAGAGTTTAAGGATACTGTTGGGGTTTGAAAAATATATCTTCAAAACTAATTTTCTCTGCAGGAATTAAAAAGTTAACACATCTTCCCTGTGGAGAGACTGAGGAACCTTAAATCTCTTTTGCCTTTTTGCTTAGTAAATTTAAGTACATGTCATCCTCCATGGTTGATTCTGGGCATTTAAAGACATGCTTTTCAGCTGAAGCAAAGGTAYAGCTATGTCAAATTCTCCAAAGCAAAAACAAAATCCATTGCTGCTGATAAACATTTACCCCCTTTTTCCTAATAGAGATCAAAGAGAAGAATCCCTTTTTATGTTTCCAATGTTATTACTTTAACCAGAATTATAACCACATATTTAAACACCTCTTTTTAAATTATCTGACCTAATGAAGAAAACAATTAAAGTGTCTTCACTCTTCATATTATCATTTTATCTTGTAGATACTTTGAAGAATCTTGCTGATGCCTCAGAAAATACTGGAGCTAAATATAGTTAAAAATCAAGCACAGAATTTAACTAAAGCAACAAAAGAAAGGCTTCATAACCAAGTGAAGAGGCACCACATCACCTTGTCATAGTCCCCAAAGGAAGGGGATCAATGTTACAAATGTAATAGGGGCATTTCACTTGAAACATCATTAGGAAAAAAAAAAAAAAGAGAAAGACTGCATCCATCCCAGATTATTCCAGTTCCCTATGCTCTTCCTAATAAGGACATCCGAGTCGTTTAGGAACTTATTCCTTATGTAACAAAAAATGGCACTTTTTCTGAGCTTTTAAATTTGATAATCCTTAGGGCTTATCTCAACAGTAATTAACCTCCATGGCAACTAGCCAGATAAAACTCCATAAATCTCCCAGACTCTTCAGACTAGAAGCTAATTTATTTTTTCTTCTCCTTTTGAGGAAATTGAAAAACAATCTTAACTTTGAATTTAAATGACAGCAGAGGAAAGTTTTTCTTATTATCACCATATTTTTATTTTTCAAGTAAATATTCTTGAATTCCTAATTGTCATATTAAATAACATAGACAGAAAACTTTTGAGTTAGTTCCTAAAATGTCAGAGTGAAAATACCATTTTAGTAAGGTGAGGAGAGAAAATGGCTTCCTTTTTCCTCTGGATATTGCAAAGAAGGAAACTGAAAGAAAAATTGGTGGTATCCAGATGAAGATAAACCCTTGAATTTTTATATATTTAATATTGGCAGAGTAGGGAATGTGTCTAAAGTCATTCATGTCCTAAACCWTTTATTTAAGTATTAGTGGGAGCTACTATCTGTATTGGTTTTGCCTGGCCTGTTTTTTTTTTGTTTTGGGCCACAGCGGTTGCTTATCTGAGAAGCTGCTGGAAGCTTCTACCATGTTCAGCAGAGTCAGTCCCTGATGGCTCTGAAGATGAACATGCTGCTGGCCAAGGCTGGGCCAGTTAGAGATGTTGGTTACATATTTAAGAAGAAATCAAAATGGAAATTTTTGCACAGTTGTAATTTTTCAGCCAGAGAACGGAGGGGTGAGAAAATGTGAAAACAACTCTACAGACACAAAGGTCAGTGGAGAAGGAGGGGCAGGAGGTGCTCCAGGCTCCAGAGCCAACATTCCCCTGCAGCCTGTGATGAAGACCATGGTGGAGCAGCCGTGCCCCTGCAGCCCATGGAGGTCCATGGGGGTGCACAGATCCACCTGCAKCCCRTGGGAGAGTCCGTGCCACAGCAGGAGGATGCCTGAGAGGAGTCTGTGAYCCTGTGGGAGGCCTRTGGAGTGAGGAGCCYAAGCTGGAGAGCCTGTCCTTGAAGGACTGCACCCCATGGAAGAGTGAGCCAYGCTGCAGCAGTTTTGGGAGGACTGCCTGCCCATGGGATGGACTCACACTGCAGCAGATTGCATGGAGCTGTTGCCTGCAATCACATTGCTGTCATTCACATTCCTTGATGTATCTCCCAGGATTTTATCAGGCACAGAGGCAAGGTTGAAGTAGAAATGCAGTTTACTGTAGAGATATAAACCAACTTGAGATGATAGTGAGAACACTACAGCAACTAAAAATAGATATAGGCTCTGTAAATCTRCAGCTCACCACAGTCTACCTTGCAATTAGCAGATAATGTACACAAACTCTTTCATTCTTTGCTTATAATTCCTACTGATTAGTTATTGATTTCTACTAAGCAAATGCAGTTGAAGTCTTTCCATTTAAAYGGAATATGAGGTGGAGAAGAGTTGCTGTGCTGGGGACAGCTGAAGGGTCAAATACCATTTGGGCCTTGTGACCTGTTCTGTTCTCGTGTTTTCGGAAATGTTTTCTGAAATGTTTTCTGTTTACTTTCCCTTGCCTCACCATAAACTCTTAATATACCCCTCACATCAGCTTTGAGTCAACTCATTCAAACTTTGGAAAAACTACACAGTCAATTGAGGGGGAAAAAAATTAAAACCAGAAATATTTTTTCTGCTGTCTAACTGAGTTGTATATATTCAGGAAAGCATGTGACCAACCCCAGATTTTTTGACACAAAGACAGTGTAGCTGTGGGAGAACCAAATAGAGAAGGTCAGAGGATGGACAAAGTGAGGGGATAATTCTGCCAGTTCAGCCATAACATGCAAATGCAGCCTAGCATTCACTGAAAGAGATGAGAAAGATTAAAAAAAAAAAAAAAAAAAAAAAAAAAAAAAAAAAAAAAAAAAAAAAAAAAAAAAAAAAAAAAAAAAAGATATTTATAGGTATTTGCTCTAGGAAAAGATAAATGAAGAAGGGGGAAGTGCAGATACATAAAATAGCAATAACAAAATCTTTATAACCAACTTATCAGTAACAAAATTGTGCCCAAATGGAAATGTTTTTAACATATCCAAGACAAAGACAAGCTAAGATTCCACTGGAAGACAAAAAGTTCTGAATAGTTGCACGTTATTGAAATAACCCAAACTACTTAAGTTTTTCCAGAAATKAAATGCATCAAAATCTGGAATAACTAAATTCAATTTATGAAATAAATATAATTTACAATAAGCGTATTGGATTTGGTTTTGGTTGTGGATTTGCTTTTTTGTTTGTTTTATTTACTTTTAATATAATCAGAGACTTATATTGCATAGAAAAAAAAATTAAATTTCAGGATAAATAGAGCCATGAGTTTTGGAAGTACAAATTTCCTCCATTCATGCTCTTTACCCCTCTCTGAGATCTGACAYTCTTTGCCATGAAAACAAATGTGTTTGGGGCTTTTAATAGGGTTCAAACATAAATATATGAATACCATCTCTTCTAGCTAAGCTGGGATCTGGAGGTTTTCACAGTTTCTATGATGTGAAAGACCACAGACAATTGCAAGTGAACCAAACTCTTAGGGAGAACAGTTTATGATCTTCACATTTTTCAAGACCTAAAACTTTGTCAAAACTTGATGAATCTTATCTTAAAAACTTTGAAAACTCCAGGTAAAGAACTTAGAAGTAGGATAATTGCTTAATAATTCAATTTAATTATAAAAGAAGTAAAAAAAAAAAAAAAAAAAAAAAAAAAAAAAAAAAAAAGAAACAACAAACCGAACCCCAACAACTTGTTTAACAGATGGCTCTACTAATTTGAAAGTTAAGAGCATACGGTAGCTCTCAACTGCCCCTCATTAGAAAAGACAGTCCTCTTTCTAGACCCAAATCTCACACCAGCCTACTCAGACCTGCTGTTCTTACATATATTACTGTAATTTATTTACATCAGAAAAGAAAAATCATGAAAACAGACCTGTTTAAAAATCTCATTTATTTACTGAAAAGACTGAATTTCCAAAACCACTCAGAATTCTGCAACTTGTCTTCCAGCATGCAAGTGATGGTTAGATATCCAGAATAAACCAGAATTGACCAATCCTTATTCTCACTTTGAACTAGTGAGCACACAGGGATCTTGTGCCTCTGGTCCATTTCATTGGACTTATATTGATATCACCTAGCTCAGCTATTTATAGCATGGATCCTATGTCAGAGCCAGTCACAGTACATTTCATCCATGMCCAGTTGCAACAGAAGGATGCCTCTAAGCACACAGTTCAACTGGATTGATTTAGATTACTTCAGAATGCTAAGGACTTTACCCAAGAAGTACCTGTTCTCTACTCAGTTGTAAACATTTAAACTACAGACGAGGAAAGTTAGGTGGCTGAGAATCAGTCAGTTGGTGATATGAATTTTTTTTCATTTACATCACTTCTGTTTCTTGGATTTTATTTCTTTTTGCTTTTTCACCTTTTCACTACAAATTACTTGTTAATTAGTTAATTACTTACAAATTAATTATTATTAGTAGTAGTGGTACCAGTAGTGTAATAGTACTACTGCTGCTATTATTGTTATTAATATCATAATATTTTAAAACTGTTTATTTCTCAACCCATGAGTTTTCTCACTTTAACCCTTCCAGATATCTTCACCTCATCCTTCTGGGGGGGGGTGGGGGATGGGGCAGGGAGAGGAATAAGTGCATCTGTGTAGTGCTTTGTTTTTGTTAGGAGTTAAACCACACCAAATGAATGTACACATATATACATTTTTTTTTTGTATCGAACATACACATATATACATATTTTTTTTTGTATCCAGTCAATTACATTGAAGCAAGTATATTGGAAACTTTTTAAAGTCGTATTTACCTTTCTGCTTTTTCTGCTTGGTATTTTACCATGAGTAAATCAGAGGCTGCCAGGTTGAGGGACTTTCATCCTGTCTTGTACTACGTTCAGCTCCAGTCCTGACAGAGTGCAGCCAACACTCTTATCACACACCGTGTGATAAGAACTGAGCAGGTTGATGCATTTTCAGTGAGGCTTTTTCTTTCATGAAATACTTTTTGTCTACACAGAGCTCTTATGTGGAAAGACATAAGTTTCAGTTAAAAAGATCAAAATAAAAATTCTTAGGATATATAAGAGAGTTGATCATTTCACCTTTAATACTTTGATTCAGGGTGTAAATAATTTGTCTAAAAATTAAGTCAGGCATTAATAATTCATTTATTTATTGACAGACATTTGAAGTGCTTTCTTTGTCTTTGAAGGAGCAGAATGTTCATTGAAYCTAGTAAGAGTGTAACAAGCTTCTTATAGTGAATAGAATTCAACATAGAATATACTACTAATTCCTACTATATTCTTTGTAATCTCTGTTTTCTATACTACTCTCATGATGTTATTTCATTTTATTTAGGATTCTGTATTTTCTCTTTTTTTTCTTTTTTTTTTCTTTTTTCTTACCAGGATGTTTTCCATTTGATTCTCTTCTGCTTCCTTAATCTCTGCTTATATGCATACCATTGATCTCACCTCCTCATGTACTGTGTTTTGAATAAAGTATTTGATGCCTTTGCATCTTTCAGTGAACTGATACMTTACAATCCTTTTACATATTTACACCACTCCCATGCACATTCCTCTTTTTGTAATGCTTTGACCACTTCTGACTTATGTAACTTCCATTCTCATTTTGTCTTTAACAAGCTTTATCTTTTCCTTTCTACTCTGGATATGTAATGCACTTTTCATTCACCAATCATTTATTATTCAGCTAAATTTCTAATGTGAAAATTACCTCAGAAATTATATTAATTTGGTTGGAGCCATTTTAAAATTTCAGTATTTGTTGTACTTATCTTTCTTTGGCTCCTACAAGAGGTTTTACTTATTTATAAATATATGAAAAGTATAAGAAGGCAAAACTCAGAAGAATGTAACCAGTTCTGTATCTCTACCACACCAAAATACGCTATAAAAATATAATCAATAAAGTTTTGTCAGAAATCTGTAAAAATTAAGGAAGGGAGAGAAGGTTTTTTTTTTTCTTTTATTTTACTGTATTTTTACTGAATGTGTGAAGAATCCTGACATTCCACAAAGATAAGAGGTTCATGTGACAGGTTTCACGTGATAATGCATGTAGATGAAAGAAGATGAAAACTGAACCAAAAAGAGGAATGTATTTGCTAAGCAATTTGAAATAAATGATTATGTCCTAAGTGTTTCTCTGCTAAAAGTGCAGAAACTTTCTAATGAATGCAAGATGGTCCAATAAGTTTGACATTTACTAATATCTCTTTGCTGCTACTGAAAGTAACAGCAACAGGCAACARAGCCAGTGCCTGTAACAAGCTAAGGAATATTGCTAATTGAAGCAATTCAAACTGCTTTTACACTGGTCACTCTGCATAAGTGGCCTCAAACACACAGTGAATCATGAAATATTTATAAAGATATTTTGTTTTGAAGCCAAATATGTCCTTAACTGTGAACTACAGAAGGCAAGAGAAGAGTAGTTTAGAGGTGAAGTATAAAATAACACGCTGAAAAAAATCACTATATATACATGAAAGAAAAAGGTTTTCAGGCTTTGGTTGTTATATTCTGCAGGCAAATGATGAAAGTAAAATTTTGCTTAACGTTGTTTTCTAAAATATTTATGTTAATTTGCAAGTCTTCCAAAACACTACCAGGGAATAGCCTTTATCTAGGCCATATTTATTCAGGAAAATTATTTCATTCAAAGAGATTGTACTTTAAAATGTAGGTCTGAGAAAAAAAAAAAAAAAAAGTGTTACAAGATAATACTATCTTTATGGGGAAAAATAAATGTTCTTTTAAAGTTAAGTGCAATCTCCAGCAATGACCTCCAGCAGATGCTTGAGGAAAGAATATAAGAAAAAGACCCTGTGTTCTTCTTACTCTTGCACCAGATCCATATCTAAAGGGTGCACCTGGGCCATATTTGTATGGTCAGGAGTCATAATCAAGGTCAATTTGATTGATCACTGTTAAGTCATGCAGTGTTTAACTGCTATAATTTTAAAAGGTCATTTTAACTTTGTTACTTTAGCACAGATCTCATTTCCTCCTCTGTCACTTTCAAAGACCTTCTTTTAAAATGTTTTTATCTGTGTTTACCCTTCACTCTATACCAAGGAGTTTTACTTGACTGCTTAATTTGGGATTTTTTGGGGGTTTGTTCTATAATATTTAAGAGCTTTTCTATACAAGGAATGAAAATTAAACTTGCAGATTGCATAGGGAATGTGCCACTTTTCTGTACAAACTCTATAACCACCAGAAAGGATTGTCTATTACATCWCTTCCAAGGTGTCACCATCTTATTATTTCTCACCACAGTATCTTCCTCTCATCCCTATCAGAAGTTGTTTCCTGTATTGTTCCATGTATGCTTTCCAGACACCAAAACCATCTGAATTTGTGATATTTTAGCAGTCTCAGACACATAAAAGCAGTTTAGTAAGAGTCCTCACCTTATTATTTATTGACAGTCCTTCACCTGATTGTCATTGAATCAATGTACAGCAAAACAGCTGTGCATAACAGCTGTATACATTTTATTATACTAAATTTTATTATACATTTTTATGCTAAAATTATGTTARCATTGGAATAATTACATAATCAGTTGTATCATGAGAAACAAAATGCACCATTCTTTACAACGTTACTGAATTAAACACAGTGAGTTTCTTCATTTACTACTTTAAGATAGATGATTCTTATAATTTTTGAGGAAAAGGAGAAAGTTTGTAATCTTGAAAGACAACAACATTTTTATTCCTCCAAAATGTTTTATTCCAGTTTACTTATTTTCAAAACTCATTTCTTGACTGATTTTTACATAGTATATTGTGTTGATTTTATGCAATAGATCTAGATTTAAATTTTATATATATATATATAATATCTATATATATTATATATATATTATATATATATATAATGTGAGATATATATATACACATGTGATTATATATAGACATAGAAACACAAATACAAATGCATGTGTGTGTGTGTGTATGCACAGCATCTATATCTGTACCTACTTGTATGTCCATGTCTGTGTCTACATTTATGGAAATCTTCCTTTTGACCTTTGTGTGATCCGCTGAATCCCMTGCAATTACACAGAAAACAGGGAATCATTGATGGCCATCAGTGAAGATGGGAATCGTGATATCAGACACAGAGATGAGAACAGGTTGGCTTTATTGGATGGGGCAGACCTGCAATATTGAGATAACAGATCCTGCCAACAATGAAATGGGCAAAGAAAGGTCTGAAGCAAGGAGTRTTCTGCAACCAGCCTCATAGAAGGAAAAGTCATCAGCTTTTTCCCTACCAAGCAGAACTTTGAAACACTGATATCTAAGACTAATTCACTAAGCATTTTTTAAACCAATTCTTATGTAAAATACGAGAATTAAACTATCAAAAAATACTTCTGATTACTGTATTTGTCCACAAAAGAAACATATTTCAAGATTTAATAGATGCTGATTTCAATACAGCTGAAAACCAAGAGTTTTGAAGCAAAATATTAGTTTAAAGATGTGAATTTGGTGCAACACTCTCACTGTTTCAGTAATATGTATGTATTGCACATACATAACCGCATCTATAGATACATRTATATAAAAATAAAGTCACTGCWACAAGCTCAAGGTGGAAGAAAGAACTTGTTAATTGCTTTTAGTTGAAAAGGAATTTATTTTTAATCATGCCACATGCACTCATTTTCCTAGAGTGGATCAAAAGTAATAAAAACCTGCAAAGGCACAAATGAAAAATCAGATTTTAAAAGTCACACATGCAGYCTAACAGATGGATGATTGTGTCACTAGTAATATTGTATTTAAATATTCCTTTAAAGGTGATTATATTAAAAAAAAAAAACAAAACTATTATTCCTCTGATAATCACACAACAAATGCTGATCTGATTAATTTCTTACCCTGTTTTGTCACCTGACAATGGAAAGTGAACGTAGAACTGATTCCCTTGCATATGTTTTACCATAAGTGCATCTCTGATATCAGTRGAACATTTTGCCCAGATATCTGATACATATGCAGTCTTCTCTGTTCGTCTGTCAGTCACWGGTTCCAGGGCTGTGTCCCATCCACTCAGTTCTGTGCTTTTCCTTTCTAGCAAAACATTCTGTGAAACCCTGTGGACAGTCTTCAAATTATTGCGCTGCATAAACTGAACTTTTTCTCAACTCCAGTTAATTAAATCAATAGCAAGCCCTGTGCTTTGCACTAGCAATACTGRTGGGCTTTGACTGACAGCATCAGCTTTATAAAGCACCACAGAGTAAGGCTTTGTATTGCAAGTGAGCTCTTTTCCTTCTCTTCATCACAATTGCTGACATTTTGGCTATATCTAGTGGATGACATGATTCAGACAGGGCAGTAGCATGGAATTTAATAAGAAAGTAAGAAGGCTTTGCCTGTGACTGAAAGCCCCTAGTGACAGCTGTGGTGTGTAAATAGCCTTGCTGCTGATAAGGTGATGGAAATATTTTAACAACAAGAACAAAATTATGCTTTTAAAATCCCTTAGATGATGCTTTATAAAGMTACTTAGGTGTCTACCAAGCAATGTAATACTGATATTTCTCCTGTAAATATCAGGAATTCATTATGAACAATCCTTGTGTATAACAGTCTGGAGATTTAATGTATTGATATATATATACATGTATATGTATATATTTAGACTTAAAAAGGTGAAATAAGACACAGATTGTATCCATTTCCCAAGAGATGTACAACAGCTATTTTTCTTAGACACTGAAAATTTCTTCAAAATTTGAAGTTTTGAAATTATTTTTTTATTATAACAAAAAGAAAACATTTATATATTTTTTTATGGTCCAGCTAGAAATAATTGCATGGGAGAAGAAATTAATAAGAATATATTTTTTCCCATATTACACGTGTTCTAGGATCTTGAAAAAAATGAAAGATTTGACTTGAAAAAAAAGAGCATGAAAGAGAAAATTATAATCAAAGTATATTGCATATTACAAGGGTCTAATTACTAATATTTTGTCTCAAAACTCTCTTGGTTTTCATCTGCATTGAAATCAGCATCTATTAAATMTTGAAATWTATTGCTTTTTTGCACTAATAGAGTAATCAGAAATATTTTTGATCATTTRATTCTCTCACCACCCATGACAGTAGCTGGTCTCTTGAAGGAATGAAATAATCTAGATTGAAGAAATAATAAATATTTTTTCTTCTGAAATATTTTATTGTATCCAAAACTTCTACTTTTAAGGCCAGTACTCCTCTTTTAAAAGGTAYGGTTCAGCTGTCTTTAATTAAATTCTTATGATGGATTCATTAATGATCCTTTTTCACTAGGTTATAACTGACATAGTTTGCTGTTTGGCCTGTTGTTTTCTGTGTCAGTTGCTTTTTTTTAGCCTGAATTTATTTATTTTAGTTTCTGGGGAGATTTCATCCTGAATAGCCCAAGTTTTTCTCTTAGGCTAAACAAAAGTTGTTGTTCAAATATAAATCAATTGTAAGTCACCGTGACTTTTTTTAGATAAACCWGGTTCTCTACAGTCAAACAGATTGTTGACAAATGTTTCTGCATTTTAATTTTTTTTTTACAATGTTATTCTTTTTATGCTGAACTTTGAATGATATCACAATTTTTAATGAAAGAGACTTTTCAAAATTTGGAAATCGAATTCTAAAAATTCTAGTATTTCTCGAAACACCTAAACCTTTCCTGGTCATGCCCATAGCAAAAATACATCAATTCCCTTCACAGAGCTTTTGAATAYGTTGCAGATTTCAGAGGAGCAGTTAATTTACACCTTTCCACAAAACACACCCTGCAGACAAACAAATATTTGGCAAATAAAAGATTCTTCTTTTACAGGCAGTAGAGATGCCAAAGACACTCAGCTGAAAAGACAAAGCCTTTACTCTTCTGTTGCACAGAGAGAAGGAATGTGACATGGAATTTAGAAAGCTGTATGTTTTCTAAAATGGGGTCTGAAATTGGAGAAGAAATTGTATGAAAGCTGGCTTGGGACTAAGAAATTATCTCAATATTAACAACAACAACAAAAAAAAAATAAAAAAAATTGAAGAATGGATGGGCATCACATATTTCACAAGAAAGGACAWTAATTAAAACTACACAAAACCTGCAGACATCCTGCAGATGGACAAATATTTTGCAAATAAAAGATTGTTCCAAGACTTTCTGCAAAAATGGTAGAACATTTTTTTTGGTGGGGGAAGGAACGAGGAGAGAATAAAAATTATGTTGAATTGGAAATGGAATGTCACTGGAAAAGTGACATATTCAGGAAGAAAAGTGCTATTCCCACACAGTTCTTCTCAGCCTATTCATACTCTACAGAACTCCTCAGTTCCTTTTAATCCAATTTAATTCGGATGATTAAGTATTTTGAAATAGCAACTGCGATGTAGTAAAAGCAGACTGTCAGTCACATTTTCTCTGTCTCTCTAAGCAAAGCAGGAGCTGAAGGATGAAAGTACACCACAGAAGTATGTATAGGTGTTAGGAGAGTACAAAGGCTCAGAGGGGAGATWAAAGGACRACAGAGGTTGTGCACACAGATCCAGCTGCAGGGATCTGCTCCTGGCAACGTTGATTCTCCAGCTGGACATGACTCCAGGAGCTGCAGCAGCTACCAGAGAGCTGTCTGATCCATTCCCCACAAGASTCTTCCTCAGGGTACCTGAGGACCACAAAGAATTCAGGGGAAGTCTTGCTCTACTGCTTTGGTCCTTGTAACGTTTTGTCTTACTGCTGTGCTAATACCTGACACTGTCCAGACTCTTCTTTACTTTTTTCAGGACACAGAAAAACAATTTATCTCAGACAGCTACTTTCTACCTTCACTAGCTTTATGGAAATCATTGGAGAAATGAGCTCAAATACACTTTTCCTAGGGTATTTCTCAAGGAACACGCCGTCCTACCTTGCCTTGTTTTTACAATAATTATGAATATAGGAACACTGATGAAGCTAATCCATGTTTTTTTTTTTAATATTCCATCTCCTAGAATTCCCTGTGCTCTGGTCGATGGAAACTTAGGCTACTCTGCAACATTGCTGGTTGGCCAGAAACTTGTTTCTTGTGAGTAAAATTCCTGTGATGTCATTGGTAAAAGCCTTTGTCACAAGTGATGGAAGTAAGGGAGCAATGGGAATACAAACCTGCTGTAGTTTGCCCAAAATGCAGAAACATCTGCTTGAGTCATGAGTGGCTTGCTGGCTGAATTCAGCAGGGGACAATCTGGCAATTAATCTGAAGTGTCACTATATTCAATAGAAATTGTTGTAAAGGGCTTTTGGGGACATAAAGGTAGCTCTGGTGACCAAAGATTGCATATGTTTCTGTGGTTTATTCATTTTTAAAGAYTTCACTGCACTCAAATAGTAAACTTTTTCTGAGAATAAAATCTCCTTAGTGACTTTCTCCTTGAATGGTGACCTACTTTGTGAAAATAGGTGYGTCACAATGGATATGGAAGCTTCTAAGATTTATAAAGATCCAAATTACAATCCATAGAAAAAGAACAGTTATTAGTTCTTTTAAGGAATAGGCCAATTTTGTTCTGTGGACTAATCGGACTAATTGGACTAATTTGACTAATTTTCATATACAAACTCAGAAGCAGAATTTTCCATCTTGGTGTCTTCCCATCTGGTTTTTTTTCCACCATTTGAAAATACGATTCCAATCTGAGATCATCCTTTACTCCCTGGAGAAGTATAAAAGCTTTGAACTACTATTTCAGAAATCTTACCTAATCTGTAATACAGCAAAGGTTATGAAGTGCAGAAGATAATTCATGGGTTATATATGGGCAACAAATGTTTCTAAAATTTTGATTTGTCAATTTTTCCAACCTGTTGTGCAATATAAAACATGTGTCAATATTGTTATCTGTATGGACCCAGAGGACTCAAAACTCACCCTAAACAGTAAAACTGATTTTAAAGGGTTTTAGGTCACRCCTTAACAGACTTCCAGATTTTTTTTTCATTTCAGTTATTCTTCTGACAAAGAAAATTCTAGAAGGCTTACACTTTCTCTGTTCAGTTAATTTATGGAATCTCTTGCCCTAATGCAGATGAAGTAATAATAATAAGATACTTCAACTAATTTGAAAGGTCTGTCTACATGGAAAAACAGTAGAAGGAACTTGGAAGGCACCAATATGTCTTTCTTTGACTGGTTTATTTCTTAGTTTGTTGCTGAAGAACACCATCTAAAGTGGTGGGCCACCACAAAGAGCATTCATTGAAGCTGAGAGAGTAAATATATTTCAAGGCTTTTTTTCTGTTTTAGTTCTTCTGTACACTACAAGTAACAAATCTATGAGCTTAAACATACTTCAGAAAAATACCTCATGCAAAGCTTTCATGAAGATTTCTATAAATTTAAAAGCTGCATTTTTAAGTGAACAATTGAAGGTGGAATTTGTTCAAAACCAACATTTACAACAGACACAAACTGTGATTTTAAAACAGGCTTTGGAACCAAGATAAGTGACACAAAATAAGAACAAGACTCATTCAGTGGAAAATTAGAACGCTGAATAGTCAGCTTTTCCCTCATAGTTAAAAGTGTAAAAGTTAAGATAACCTATGTTTTTAATACCATGAAAGATGYGAAGAAAGGTTATTTGCAAACAGAAACTTATTCCCTTTGTAGCATTACGCAATGCTATATCTTCTATTTTTCAGAAAAGGTCACTTGTGGACATGACCTGCTCATAATACTATTACAAGCTAATTTTAAAAGAAACCAAAACCCTCATACAATATTTTTCCTACAGAAGTACTTTGCTAAGTAATTCTTGAAATTATTAAAAAWTTGTTCTAATCTCTTCTACATTCAGTACTGGTTTTCAAGTTTTCAAGTAACTGAGTTTTCCTCGTGGTTCTTTTAAAATCTTGTTTCATTCATTGCAAGCCTAAATTGAATCATCAGTAGCTTAAGTTATTAAAGATTTGRGGGAAGCAGAGAGGAAGTGTGGAAGAGCATTATACCTGAAAGGCAACCAGGTCAGATATGTGACAGCCATCCATACTCCAAAACATAATGCCATTATTGATTAATTTTCAACAATCMGAGAAATTTCTGAAACACCAGCCTCACACTTAGATCATCATCATAATTCCAAGAAAAGAAAGAAATATGTTCTAACATCTGGAAATAGGAGTGGTGAATTCTAGTAAAATTCTGTTCATGGCTGGATAATCAATCATCCTCAGAGGAGATARCAGCCAAGACGGGGMAGCCCKGGGTGTGTGGACAGAGTGGGGAATGAGAGGCTGGAGAACAGCCCTGCAGAAAGGGATCTGGGGATCCTGGTTGATGGCGAGCCTGGAGAGGAGACTGAGGSGAGACCTCATTGCRGTTGCAACTTCCGTTGATGGGGCAGGCACCGATGTCTTCACTTTTGTCACTGGTGACAGGACCCGAGGGAATGGCCTGAAGTTGTGTCAGCGGATAATTAGGTCAGATATCAGGAAAAGTTCTTCACCCAGAGGGTTTTTTGGGTGCTGGAAGAGGCTCCCCAGGGAAGTGGTCACAGCACCAAGCTTGACAGAGTTCAAGAAGCATTTGGACAATGCACCCAGGCATGCAGTGTGATTCTTGGTGTGTCCTGAACAAGGACAAGAGTTGGACTTAAAGATCCTCATGGATCTCTTCCAACCTAGGATACTCTATGATTCTGTGATTCTAAGACTTATACAGTGCACTTGACAGATTTCGAATTTTAGATTCTAATTATAATTCTTTTTCTCAGTTCATTTGCTGTTTCTCTTTTGCATTTCCCTGTAGGAAATATGTGGGACATTTAATCAAGATGGAGAGTTCTGTGTRTGTCAGTCATGGAATAACCATGTTCAGGTCTCATCACAGGCACATTGATCTCTGAAAGGTCACTAAGAACTTTCATTTTTTCAAACATCTGTTTCTCCATTCTGAAGAAGAGTCCGTTCATCTTGATATTTTGTATTTTCCTGTCTTAATCTTTGTTTTTTCTGCTCAGTGCTACCAGCAATATAATGTCTGCTAGAATTCTGCTGCCATAGGGAGATGATTGATTTAACAGGGGCTGCTTCCAAACCTGACATTTTCAGCCCCCTTGTGGTACAGACCAAAGTGGCCAGGCTTTGAAAAGTCTAGCATGTCTCTGATATGTTTTATAARAATAAAATCCTTTGTGCAACAGGAGCTCTACATTTGTTCAAAGGGTAAATTTTTCACCTCCTACTGATGACTCCAAGAGGAGGGATTGTGCATTTTACCTTCTGAAACCAGCAGGATTAGTAGAAGTCTTCATAAATTTAGTTCTTGAATTTCAGTATCTTACCAATATATCGTTTACAATTTTTGCCACTTTCTTACTTGCTTTCTACTTATTCTTTTCCTAACGCCTATCCCTTCTTTTGTCAGAAACAGTATTCTTATCTTTATTAAACTATWAACTTTTAATCTTATTTTATTGTCCTTATTTTATCTATAAACATTAGATGACTGAATGTATTTTTTTTTTCTTTTTTTCTTTTTTTCATTTGGAGTTTGATCTACTTAAAGGGAAACAAAAGTCTTCATGAGACTTTCAATGCTTTCTAGATAAATGAAGAAGGGATTAATTATTCAATCAATAAATAAGTAGAATATATAACTGAGATATTATGTGTATAACAAAACTCCCTTTTCATATGATAGATTTTGAAGAACTTTTCAAGCTTAAAATCTCCTTTTCAAAATTTGCAACTGTTCTTGAGAATACAGCTCCTAGAGTTATGCACTCAAAATTTGTATTTGTAAATACTATCTCCCCCTTACTATATGGAAGATACATATGAGGGGAAAGTTTGGGACCAGCTGTCCTGAGTATATCTAAATGTAGTAATCTGCAGTTTTTAAAAAGTGCAAAAAGCCCCCAAATATAAAAAAATTAAGTCTCTTTAAATTTAATTGATAATTTTAGGTTTTTCCTTATTTTGGAGCAACATCAGATGTAGATGTATACATACTTTTATGTACTTACATTATTTAGAATTTTGTGCCCTTTATCCCTTTGATATTACTTTTTATTGTATCTCATTGAAGTCTTGATTCTGGAATTCTTCTTTAACCAAAGTAATTGACATGTAGAGGTTCTCAGATCAGAGAGGATCATATCAAACCTCTTACAGATAAGAGTTATCTGTGAGCCCCCCGAATTCTAATTTTCAATTCTGAAGTCTCTAAATTCAAGAAAAACTTACAGGGCTTGACCTTTTTTTTTATTATTTTTTTTTCTTTCTTTTTTTTTTTTTTTTTTTTTTTTTTTTTTTTTTTTTTTTTTTTTTTTTTTTTTTTTTTTTTTGCATGCCTTCTTAGCAGTGGTACATTCTTGAGAAAAATAGAACAAAATATTCCAAATTGCCACACATTTGCCTTCTGGAAAACAGGGTAGTTAAATGTCATGACCAAAGACTAAGGAAAGRAGGTAATTTCCTGAAATATGGGTGTATTTTCTAGTACAGCATGAATTCCGATCTTGATCTTATATCAAGCAGCAAATTATGTACTTGTCCCAGACAAAAATTAATTTCTAAAAATTATTTTTATCTGAGTGAATGTTTTGTTCTTCAAAATTATACAGTTTTATCACCACCAACACAGACAGTATTTTTCATCATTCCAAACTTCCTGTAAGAAAATATTAATACATTTTCATTTTAATTTATCTTTTTTTGGCTGTGCTAAAAATCAAAACCTGATTTCTGAATTCTATATTTCATAGGTTTCTTTTATTCTTTTCCAAATTGTTCACTTTGCCTAGAAACATTTGAAATGTTTTCACCTACCTGTATGCTCTGGGTATTGTGTGGTAACCAAAAAAAAAAAAAAAAAAAAAAAAAAAAAAAAAAAAAACAAACCAAAAAAGAAATAACCTTTCTACACTCATCACAGGTGGCTTTTATTTTCGTGACTCTCATATTTACTTGAAATAGAACGTCCCGCCTACTCTTGCTCTGTTGCTTATTACTGCTTTATCCCATTCTGTTCTACAGCACAGTTCAAAACTGGAGTGGAAGGCAAGTTGTACCAAAGACAAGCATTTCCATTACAAACCTCACCACAGGCAGCAGATTTGTTCATGGTGCAAACACACTTGATAGATGGCATTTAATTTTATGTAAAATAAACAGTTTGATTAATTCATCTGTGTTTTCCTGCAATGAAGTATATTCAATATTTCCTGCCTCAGAGCTGTTGTYTTTAGAAACATATCAGTCACACGACTGCATCTCAAACTATATGTTCTTGTACAAAGCACAACATGTATATGCATATCAGAATCTAAACAAATTCTATCTTCTGAAAAATATTTCACTCAAATGCATAAAAATGTATAAAAATTTGTGGCTATTTGAAGTCCTTTATTCATTGCATGATTTTCTTCAAATGAAGGCTTGATTTGGTTCTATACTTAGTTTTATTTCAATTCAGTTCTATCTCAGATCCTTGCATCATCTAAAACTGACTATCTTCAAACACTATGAAGAAAATCTGTCTAATAAAAGGAAGTTATAAAACAAGTATAACACTGTCAGTCTTCAAAGTCCTTCAACCAATAACAATGAAAACAAATCATAGTGGTAATTCTTTCATTAAGCTATAATGTTTAGATGCCTCTGTTAATATTAAAAGTGATTTTTAATCGCTGGGGAATTTGGCTTAATATAAAGCAAAATTTAGTATCTTACAAATAATATAAAAAATCCTATTGCAATAAAATAGACAAATCTTAAAAAATTCCAGAGACAATATAGTTAGTGTAAGTTGTTTTGTTTTTTGTTTTTTTTAATTACTCTCTTTAGCCTAAAGACCTTATTACTATGATCAGTCTTTAGAAACAACTGGGCAGGAACTAAAAATGGACATATTTAATAGGGGTTTATGTATCTAACCTTGCTAACAATGGTGAGTGTGACACTCCAAATAGTTAATCATTCCCAACAGTTTATAAAAGAAGTCAGTCAGGTTCAACAAATGGACATTACAATGTCCAGTTACTTTCCAGAACATTTTAAAGGTTGGTCCAATCAAACAAAATTTATTTTGTGCCACATCAGTAGARGTACTAAAATCTGATCTGAACTGAACACAAATGAAGTTTTTTCTTGTGGAAAGGTTTCCCTCAACAAAGAGTTGTGGTTTATCCAAAGCTTGCCTGGAACATTCAGTATGTAGTAYAGTCAAATCTTATTATTTTGTTAATAAATTCTTTTATTCCACCCTTGGTTATTCAGCTATGTAATTTAATTAARCCAATTCAATTTCTATGGATTTTTTAAAAATAAAAAAAAATGCATAGCTAATTAATGACCAATCTTTTGCTTTCTGTCATTGGAAAACAAATCTCTATCCAGTTGCTTGCTCACTATCCCCTCATTAGGATCAGGGGAAGAATCAGAATGGCAAAAGTGAGAAAATTCATGGGTCAAGAGAGTTTAACAAGGGGRAAAAAAGTAGCAAGCAAACAAGTAACTGATGTAAAAATAAGCTCTCATCACTAGGAGATCAATGTCCAGCCAGTATATGAACAATGGCAATCTTGGAAAAATTCCCAGAGAGCTCACCCTGTTCCCCACCACTTCCCAACTGGTTTGAGAGGAGTCAGCCCCTCCTCTGGTCCCCTACAGGCTGTAAAAAGAAAGTGAGCTCCATCCAAGCTACTTTCCCAGTCCAAAATGAACAGCTATGTAAGTCTTTTGGGTCATGGAGGTGCAATGTGCTCCTACTCAAAGAATAAGGCTAAAAATTATAATCTGATTTTGTAGTCAAGTCTCATTTCTTTAGATGGTTAAAGAGATTTCCTGTATTTTTTCTAAACATTTGAAGCACTGTCGTGAGAAAATTACTTTTTTGCCATAACATTGTCAGAAGGGAAAGTACTGTGTGTTAACTATTCTGCCAATGCCYGAAGGGAGTAAAAATAATAACTACAGAAACAAATTCTAGATAGTTGAAGTGATTATATTTTTTTCTAGGAAAAATCTTTGTTTCTATTGTTTTAAATGATTTTTAAACTATATATGTGTWCAAAATAATCTGCATCTTCTATGGAAAGTTTGCATTAAATTAAAAGTGACTTTTAAATATAGGGGAAGCTAGGTCTTTTGMACTGTTTTTTTTTCTTTAATTATTTTAAAACTAGGATTTAATGTATTTATTTTCTTTTTATCTCTAGACAATCTAGCTAATTTCTCTTCATTAAAAATAATTTCAAAATATCATTTTAGCATAAATATTTATGTTTATAATTAGTTATTAATATATTGCTAAACAGTCATCTTGCAGTCATCAGTATAATGTGTAATCCTCAAAAGAAGTTGCRGCATTTAACAGCCACAACTGCCTAGGACTTAATTAAAGGACTAGAAAACTGAGATTTAGGTAATGAGTCAAGAATCTCTTAATCAGTTTTATGGACACAGCTTGAATACAGTTTGGGGAAAAAAATAAAGAAGTTGAGGCCAAGGTTAAAGTGGAAATTACATCAAAATAGGTGTTAGTGTTAAACTGTCCTCTTTCCTGGGTTATTTGGGTAGACACTAGGAAGGAATTAATTGTACCGGAGACAATGAAGTACACAGATGAAATATCAGGTCACATTTTGTGAGAAAATGCTAGGGGTTATATTATAATTGTGATTGAAAAGAGAAGGGATTTGGAGATTATGTCTCCATAACAATTGAAGCAGTTTGTGAATAAAATTATTCTGTAGTTTGACTCAAATTCAAAATTTCTTTTTATAAGTATAGTTTAATTTACAATGGAGACAGGAGTGAAGATCTCCTAATTCCTACTCTTATCAGGAGAAAACTCTGTGTGTGTGTATGTCTACAGATTGATTATGCTGATCACTAGAGAGAGATTATTGCAGTGGATTGACCTTGGCTGAATGCCAGGTGTCCACCATGCTGCTCTATCACTCCCCCTTCTCAGCTGGACAAGGGAAAGAAAATAAGATGAGAAGAAACTCATAGATTAAGAGAAGGTAGATTACTAAAAAAAAACCAAAAACAAAAAACCAAAAAACAAAAAAAAAAAAAAAAAAAAAAAAAAAAAAAAAAAAAAAAAAAAAAAAAGGTTTTATTATCTACTTCCCACCAGCAAGCAATGCCTGGCCACTTCCTGGGAAGCAGGACTTCATCATTCATAATGGTTTCTCAGGAAGGCAAACATTGTACATAGCAAATGCACCCCTGCCCTGCTTCTCTTTTTTTTTTTTTTTTGGCTTTTACATCTGAGCTGAAATTCTGTGTAATATCCCTTTTGTCTCTTTAGGTCTGTTGTACCTGTTGCATGCCCTCCTAGGATTTTATCCACCCCCTCCTACTGGTGGGGTGCAGAATGTTGGAGAAACAGTGTTGATGCAGTGCCAGCCCTGCCCTGCAGCAGCCAAAGCAATGGGGTGTTGATGACACCTTTCCAGCTACCAATGTAAAACACAGCACTGTGAGGGCAGCTGTGAACTCCATCTCAGCCACATCCAGTACAATTACCCATAACACACAGTCTGCCAGATATGCTTGACAAGTATTTTGGTTAACCTCACCAATTGGCTTACTTGGCGCCAATTAATYTACATTCCCAGAGGAAGTGCTAACTTTGAACTTACAACCATTTTTCAAACAACCATTTTTCAGACATCAGATTGACTACTGGTCATGAATGCCCCACATTTTAAAAGCTTGCAATTTCACGTATTATGTGTGGAGAGAGATCTCAAAATCACAGAAAAAAAAAAAAAGTTCTGAAGGACCTTGGTTTACAACCAAGTTCCCACTTGAAGGAAGGACAGTTTAAAACCTTAAATGAGGGTGTTCCCAATTTCTCCAGTCAAGTTTTAAATATCTTCAAGGATGGAGATTCCACACTTCCTTCTGTTCTTAACTGCTGTCATTTCAGCTTCCTTAATGTGCAGTTTCAATTTCCTTTGTTGCAATTTTTTTTTTTACTTTTGTCTTTAAGTACTTGTTTTAGGATAGAGTTAATATCCTTCATATTGCTTACTTTGGTGTTACTTTTGATTTGTTCTGGAAGCTGTGTTGATAACCCAGGAATATTTTAGCTATTGCTGAGTGTTTACACAGCCTCAAGGTTTTTCCTACTTCTCACCTCACTCTACTAATGAGGAGGCTGSAAGAGGACACAGCAGGGACTGCTGGCCACAACTGACCAGAGGGATATTCCATACTGTATGGCATCTAAAAAACTGGGGAAACCTTCAGAGTAATTTGTCTTTTTAAGTAACTGCCACACATATGAAGTCCTGCTTTCCTGGCTTTCCTGCCTGACCACTTCCCTACTGATGGGAAGCAGAGAAGGAATTCCTTTTTCTGCTATCCTTGTGTGCATGGCTTTACCTGTTAAACCATCTTTATCTCAGGAGTTTCCACCACTAGTCTTCTGATTGTCTCCCCCTTCCCACGASTGAGAAGTGACTGACTGGCTGAATTGTGTTTAGTTGACAGGTGAAGTTAAAGAAAGACAGTCCTTTTCCATGAAAAACACAGAGCTCAAAAGATTCAAGACGAYAGATTTGATTGGAATTTGCTAGATCATTTGTATGAGGATAAATGGCAAAATAATTTCTGCAAYATTCAAAAGGAGTTGAAGAATACTCAGTTAATATATTTGTCATTAACTTCTTTTCAATAATCGGAAAAGGAAAAAATAAAAATAAAATCTAAAAAAGCCCACCAAAAGCTAAAGCAAGCCTTCAATGAGTTTCAAAGCCTTTTAAGTAGCAGAAATATGTTTTTGAAATAAGACAAAGATGACATAGCTACTCCTCTTGTGCTATGTCACCTGGGATTAATTTATATAATCGGTGGGCAGGCAAGCTTATTAAGGAATTCTGTACATTGAGAATTTAGTTATCAAATCCTCAGGTAACCAGATAATCTGCTTTAATAATGTGCAACAAACAAAATTTCCTGGAACAATGAATAATGGAAAATTGTGCTGGGGATTACCATATTAATACTATATAATGCCAAACATAATGCAGAAGTAGACCTTTCTCCATTAAGTACTAAATGCAAATAAAAAAGAAGATAGAATATTCTGACTGTTTCTATCTTGCCAAAGAAGATGARGCTGATTAATGGGCCACAAAGTGAGCAGCTGAAGTTGGAATATTAATATCTACAAAAATTTCAGTAATTTTTTTTTTTTAACTTAAGAAATCTGATTTTGTTGTAAAGAATTGGTTTTCCTTTGTTCATAGYTTTTTATTATATTTGAAGCAGCATGTTTAGGGTGTTTTTTTGTGACAAGTTATGGATTATTTGCAATGTTCTGCTCCTGGCCTTGAAAAAATGACCGCTAATATTCTTCTTGTTGAACCTGTGSCAGTAGTTCTTGCTGTTTTGTGCAGCAGAAGAAAAGTTACCTCCTACAGCAGAGCCTCTTTGAAATACTGTGAATATATAAGGCTGACACTTCTGATTCAAACCAACCTAGAAACTGTTAAGCAGTGCTTTCCTGCCAGGCATCATATGAGGAGAGTAAAATATTTCTATGAGCTTGTGAGGGAGGAATACAGAACTTGCTCTAAATATAGGTAGCATTTTTATGCAGTTTGAAGTTATAAATGGAGTTAGGCAAAAGGAGGATGGGGTTGGTRGTTAGAGGATGCAATTTTAGGGGCTGTGATGGGGACTCTGTGTCTGTAATGTGTTTCTGTCAAGAACTAATCAGAAGTGCACTCTAGTTATCTGCATAGGTGATTTCACATTGCAGTTTAGCAATTGCTTATCTGGGGATCTAGAAGAGCAGCATGATTCCAATAAAGGGGAATAAATGCTACTTTGCAGTCAGCAACCTCGGTGGCAGTACACTACCATTCTGTTCCTCATCTTCAGAGGCCAGATCAGTAGTGTGCACTGCTGCAATCAGCAAATGACCCAAACACCTGGGAAGGGCTACAGCCTCATTATTTTTAGATACTACTTTTCTTCCTTCAAACACAGAAATGGGCTTGGTCACTGCTGAAAATAAGCAAGAATTTAAAATTCATCAAAATCAAATACTCTGTGTGTGTTAAAAGACTCATTCTCCCAAGCAGATTTAGCCTAGTGAATCATGTCCAGTTACCTATATCACTCTTCCATAAGTAGTCTTTTGCTATCAGATCATCTTGATTTTTCRTTTCACTGCATTAAGGGAAAAACTTCAATAACAGAAAGAGAAATAGACCATAAAATAGAGACATATTTCTTTTGCTTCAAACTACTGCATCACATGGTATATGAGTCTGGTGAATATGAAGGTGGAGAAGAAATSATCTTCCAATCTACTTGAAATTTCTGGTCTGGATTGAGGTCAAATCACAACATTTCTAAGTTTCTCCCAGCACATCAAAGCACAAGCATTGACCATCTGGTTCTTAGCATTATATATACTTCTCTCTCTGTTGCAGTTTTAGGAAAAAATGCTTTCTAGACCATACTGTCTTCAGGAAAAAAGGTCAGAAATCAGGAWCCTCTTCCTGTAACAGAAATTCCATATCTATATTTATGTCTTGTGAATTTAGTTCAAAACAGTGCACTGATAGGAAACTTCCAAAGCAGAAAGAGGACAAAAACAACATGCTGTGACATTTCTAGCAAAAGAATCCTTGTAAAAACAAAACAAACCATATCTGATATGAAGTTCTTACACATGGACCAGAATTTCACTGTTAGAAATCTGTCAGTATCATCTCCAGCTCTGGGGAAAAAAAAAATACTCTAGCGTTCTAGAATATTTATGATCTGGACATCAAATAATGAGAGCGATAAACATGTTTTTGAAGAACAGTATTTCTTTTTCTTTAGGAAATAGGAGAGACTATTTTAAGAATATTCCTCAGTTCATGTTGCTACATGATAACACATATATAGTACTTTTGATATTTTGAGAAACTTTTMGAAAAACCAAACTGTAAAACAATATAAAAGATAAGTGAAAAAAAAGAAATAAAATTTTCAACCTTTGAGATTATTTGAAAAACCTCTGCTTTCAGTAATCAGTGGTGACATGGTACAATTAACACTAATTAGGAAAGAATTAACCTCTTTCGAAGCTACARACATAATGACTGGACACATAAAGTAAACACACCAGCAGATCATACTCTGAAGTCAAAWTTTTTTATTTTGAAATACAGAAATCAGGTGAAGCTGATGACAGAGTAGAACGGGAATTAGAATWGACCATTTCAGTTGGAAGAAATATACAACTATCATCCAGTCCCARCTGACTGACCAATTCAGTGCTGATGAAAAGTTAAAGTGCATTATTAAGRGCRTTTTCCAGATGTCTTATAAATGCTGATAGACTTGGGACACCTTTCACCTCTCTAGGAAGCCTGTCCTGCTTGTTGACCATCCCCTCAGGAAAGAAATGCATGATGCAGCTTCCAGCCTTCCCATCCATCCTACTACTGGATACCGGGAAAAGAGTCCAGCACTCCCTGTCCACTCCCTCTCCTCTGGAAGCTGTAGAAAGCAATGATGTCTCCCCTCAGGCTGGTTTAAATCTGGGAGAAAATGAGCATACTCAGCTGGAAAAAAGCTTCTGAAGTGCATCCTGCAGCAAACCATACCTGGCTGAAGATAGAGTACTCAGAGTTCTATCTCCTTTCCAATATTAGATGACAATATCTACATTTATTTTGCCTTGGTTAAACATACAGATGTTATCTGTTAAAGCCTGAGCAGATCATTCTTGCCTGTCTTAAAGCCAATGGAAGAAAAAAAAAATAAACAATAAACCAAATCCCATTTCATCTGAAGAAAGGCATTAAAACAGATCAGTTATTTTTTCCTGACAAATCTGCCTCTTTAAGTGGCTTCTTTACAAATAAAGAAGCTTACAGTGTTTAGGAATGATTATGGCAGCTGAAACTAGAGAACACATATTCCATTTTCTGGTATGGAATTAAAAATGTCGAGGGAAGCCTGGAATTGTAATCCATGCTCTCAAACACTGTACCTCATTCTAACCTTTGAAAGCCAGGTTTCAAGGAACCTGGTTGAAAACTTGAGTGCTCACTTCCATTTGGGAAGTTTAAGATTTGAACTAGTATATACTTTAAGGTCTGGACTCCCCAGCACAAGAGATACGGACATACCGTAGAGAGTCTAGCAAAAAGCCACCAAGGTGTTTAAAAGAGTGACTGAAGCTGAGAGAGATGGCACTGTTCAGCCTAGATCACCTCAGGGATATCTCCTGGATATTTTCAGTGATATCTCAGGGATATATTCAGTATATATTAATACAAGAAGGATGGATGCAAAGAGGATGGAGCCAGACTCTTCTCAGTAGTGCCCAGTAAGAGGTACCAGAGGCAATGGGCACAATCTGAAATACAGGAAACATTTTAACTGAGATTGTTGTCTAAAGCACAAAGGACTTCCTATAGGATGGAGTGAGAAAGGAATTTTGAAACCAAAAAAAAAAAAAAAAAAAAAAATTTTGAAAAAAAAAAAAAAAAAAAAAAAAAAAAAAGAAAAAAGGACATGGGGTTTACATAAAATTTAGGATGAAATGTTGCGAAAGAAAATTCTGAAAATGTGTGAAATTTATTATGGGATGCTTAGGGAAAGGGTCAAAGGCAGGGATGAAGGTGTTTTGGAAAGAACGAGTTGGGTAGGGAAAGAGGGAAAAGGGGCTCAAAGTCACTGTATGCAAGCAAACTTTGGCAGGAAACATTTTTTTTTTTTTACTGTGAGTGTGACTGAGCACTGGCACAAGTTGCCAAGAAACATTGCAGTGTTTCTACCCTTGGAGATGCTACAAAATTTCTGGATGTAAAAAGTCTGGGCAAGTGACTCTAGGTGGCCCTGATTGAATGATGACCTCCAGCGTTCACTTTCAGCCTCAATATTCTGTGAGTCTGTGATGTAAAAGGCASATCTTGGCTCCAAAATACTGCATTTTGTTAGAAAAACAAAGATATTGCTCCATTCCATGAAGAATATGATCCTTCTATAAATTAGAAATATGCAGAGTATGCAAGCATTACTTTGGAAAGATAGTCTTAGGCTATGCTGGAGATGTTGATAAATAATGGTGGGGCTAGGACTTTGGAAAATTTTTTKACCATTTAATTTTTTTTTCCAAGTAAAATTTGGAGCAGGGGACTTGGAAGAGGAATCTTCAGAACACAATTATGGCCATACCCCTAACATMTTTTTCCTCTTGATCTCAGTATCACAAATGTTTGTGGAATTGGACAAAAAAATTAAGCAATCACTAACTTGTGGAATAGCACTATCAATAAACTAGAGCTTGTTAGGGATTGCTTAACAATTTACTAAATACAGCACAATGCTGTAACTAGGCCTATGAAAAAGGCCTGTGAGGTGCTACTYGGAAAATCACTTAGGGTTTTTCTGTGCTTGGTTGATTGTGTTTTAAAGGTCATCTGACATTTTTCAGGGCACCCACATCTAAATTCATACCACMCAGGTTCAGAAATGCRAGCAGCTTGTCTAAACTAACAGTGCAGTTGCCCCAGGTTCCTGCTCTGTGCTTGTATTCCCAGTTACAGCTTCCATTTCGACACTTTGCTCTGAGGTAGGTGAACCTTAGCAATGTTGATAGATGCCATGTCTCTCATTTGGTGTAAAAAAACCCATCACCCTGTCTACATCCTTTATAGCTGAAACAGTAATGTCTGTTGGCTGTAAAAAGATAGAGACAGAGCTGGAGTAAGAGTTATCTGTGTTTTCCTATACTTTGCTATAAAGAGAGGCTTACTGTGATCTGGTGATAAACTCAGACATGCAGGAGTGTCTGGACTAAAGCCCTGTGAAAGAAATTGCAAGCTGCAATGGAAAAAAAACACAGAGAGGAACAATATACAGAGAGACACAGACACAAAAATATTGTTTTCAGTGCCATTTCAACATAGAGATTTTTGAGCTAAGTGTCAGAACTGTGTGGAAAAGGAATAGAAACTGTGAGAAAGGAAAATGGAAAGAGCAGTGGCATTTTATTTTCTCATTGATTCTATCCTTTCATGACGCTGTCTTCAGGGAAAGAATATGTTGTATATTYTTAAAATAACTTTGGGGCATCTCACTCAGCAAAATACTCTAAAATATCACTACCATTCCCTCATAATGGCTAATCACTTAGATTTAAAAACTACTTAGAGGTAACCTGGAAATGGAGATTGAAGACATCTGAAGGCCAAGTTGTTTTCATGTAAGATCCATAATTTTATAGCAGATATGTCAGGTATATTGAATTGTCTTAATATGGTTGCATCTTTTTATTACCATAAAGGGAAAAAAACTAGACTGAAAATTTAAGAATATTCTCTTTCCCTGCTTTTTTTCTAAATAGAAAGAAACACATTTTCCATTAAAAAAAAAAGAATAAAAGATAAAGAAATACTATAAAATGCTTGGCACACTGTAATGTCTTGATTCAGATTATGACCCAAAGTCAGCTCAAAACATTATAATTCTGTCATTGACTTTGGTGGGATTTTGGTCAAAATTTACTTCTGAAAAAAAAAAAAAAAAAAAAAAAAAAAAAAAAAAAAAAAAAAAAAAAAAAAAAAAAAAGAGAAAAATAAGAAAGTTCGATGTTGTATGAAATGTCTTTAGAGATGAAAGTAGACTTGGGACTAACTGTCTGTGCAACAAAATGAACAATGTAAATGTGATTCTAAAACTCTTTGAAAATAAATAATACAATGATCTTTTATCTTGGTGTGAAATATAGAAGCAGTATGAGGTGTATTATTATTATAGCAACATACAGTTACTAAGAATGCATTGTAAACAGTCATGTAAACACAAATCCTTGAAAGATTATTCACTATGATTTGGAAAAAAGCACAGACAGAAAGATTTAAATAAATTCATCTGAAATCATATCGGCATTTTTATATTTTYAGAAATGACATAAACCTATTAAAATTTTGGCTCCTTTTTCTGTTATTGTGAAAGCTTCCTTTTGAAAATCTTTCTTTCCAAACAAATACATTATGCAAACATCCAGTTCCCATGAAAATAATCTCATTAAAAACTTTTCATAAATAATATTTGATTTTTGTGTCTTAATTCTGTCTTGAGAAGCACAGACACACATTCTGACCTGCTGTGRTCAGACTTGTTTTTCTGACCTTTCCTTGTTCTGTTTCTTTTCCAGAAGTGTCACTGCCAAATCACTGCTGCTCAGTGTGCTGAAGAAAAGCTGGCTTTCTCACCATGTGTTGCTCAACTGGTAAAGTGTGCATTAGACTGCAATTCCTTCCATCTATTACATTATCTGTAGCATTTCTCAGACAGGGAAGGTAAAAATCCCTCTATTTTGATCTTTTCCTTACTAAGCTTAACATCTGGAATCACTCTTCTTTTTATGAGAGTGATTTGAAAACAACTCAGGAATTAATGTGAGCATATATTCAAGTGGGAGGATTGTCAGCTTCTGAGTTAAGTATATCAGGTGATATATGTCAATTATAACAAGCTTTTTCTTCAGGGAAAAGGAAGCRCTGTATCAGTAGTGAAGTAGTCTGTGTAGAAAATCTCTGTGCTTAGTGGTGTTTACATATGTGTATGTACATGGCAATGATCTTCCTCATTTCTTCYGAAAAAATTTTGGAAGAGGAGCAGCTAAATTTTGTGGGGATCAAGTATAGCAATAACTAGACTTTTGAAGGTAACTGCTGGTTTTTCTTTTCTTCTGTCTTTTTTATTTTTGTTTCTATTAAATAGTGCTGAAATACAGGAGGAACTGCAACTTTCACTTTAACCCTCTGCTGTATTATCTAATCCCAAAACTAATCTTACTGTCAAAAATAATAAGCATTTTTGGGGTCAGATTTCATCTGATGTATTTCTGCGTATGATGTCAGAGTGCATCTGCAGTTCAACTCATTCTATTGCTGAACTCAGAATCACATGCAATAGTCCTATGTGCCTCTACCCTTAAAGAGATTCTTGATAAAAGTCCCATCCCGACTCTTCTCCTGATGAGGGCGTGCACGCAGTAATTCCAGGGGTCACGTACTGTGATTTGATCCATCAGACAGCTAAACACCACACAGCCATTTTTCATTCTCCTCCAGTAAGACAGGAAAAGAATCAAAAAAGGGTGATGTTTATAGGATGTGATAGAGACACTTTAATAGGATATAAAAAGAAGACAAAAAATAATAATAATGATAAAAGGATACACACACACAGACCAAATGATGCMCCACGCAATTGCTGACCGAAACTGTGCCAGACACTGAGAAGTGGGCAACCACCCTGTGCCCAACTCCCCCAGTTTTATTGTTCAGCATGATTTTTTATGGTATGGAATAGTCCTTTGGGTCAGCTGTCCAGGCTYTGCTCCCTCCCAGATCTCTTGCTGGCTGGGCAGCATAAGAAACTGTAAAATCCATGATTTAGTAAAAAACATTGCTCAGCAGCTATTAAAACATCAGTGTGTGTTATCAATATTATTCTGATCCTAAACCCAAAACACAGGACTATACCAGCTTCCAGGAAAATTAACTCTATTCAAGCCCAAATTGGGAGAGCTTGCATGTCCCCTAATACTTCTAAAACCCTGTTTTCTTTCCTGTGTCCCTCATGTTTAGCAAAATGTCATTCAGATTCACTTATCCATGAATAAAAAACAGTCTTTCTTTTTATGTCTTCTACTTTTGATCCCACTGAAGCCTCAGAAAAACACTAATATGTCACTAATGGAGTTTTCTTGTTACCAGTTCACATTTCCTTCTTCAACAGCACTTCAGCATCTGAGGCACATCCATTAGCCACCTTGAATTCCTGTTAAGAGTTGTGTACTCCATTAACCCACAAAACATTCTCCTCTCTTCTCTGAACAAATGCTATTAAACAGAGCTGCAAGAAAGTGCCTCAAGTACACCGGCCACGTAACAGGGTCTGCACTCCCAGTACTTCTTGTATTCACAGTAGTTATATGACATGGGGAAAACACAAATCACAAATCTTCTATAAAAGCCAATTGCACCCTCRCCTGAGAAGCAAGCAATAAGAAATTCTATCTACACAAAAGGATAAGGGCCACTGTGCCAAAGGTCTTTCAGATTCTTTGGGTAGGTTAATTAATTGAGCAAGGGTGGGAGATTTTCATAAAGGTATATCCATAGATGGGTGCCTGCTAAACGGTTTCATTTAGGAAGCACAACCTCATGAAGAGCTTGCACAAGACATCCTAACTCTGGGTGAGTATTGCCAGCATAAAGTGACTGATGAACCAAACCGATTACGTGATTCCTTCATTAACCCTGCAGTGAGTACAGCTCAGTACATTCCCAAACAAGTTGTCAGTGTTTGTATTCCAACAAAAACATTCCATACATGCAGATATGTACCAAGGCAGGCAATCCACTCACACTGTGGGTGCTGGCAGCAGGGCTGCAGGGCAGTGTCTGTGGGTGCTGCCAGGGCTGTCCTGTGCCATGCACAGACAGCTCCTGCAGCTCCAACTGACCCACCGGAGGGCATGGCTGAGTCCTGCACCCAAGGAGGTGGCTCCTTGKGGAAAATGTGTTTAAGGAATGGAGGACCTCAGGCTGGAGCAGGTGGATGCCTGAAGGAGGCTGTGATCCTGTGGGAAGCCCGYGCTGGAGCAGACTCCTGGCAGGATCTGTGAACTTTTGGAGAGAGGAGTCCATGCTGCTGGAAGGACCTGTGACCCTGTAGAGGACCTACTCTGTGGTAGAGAAAGAGTGAAAGGAGTAGGGAAGAAGGATTGGTAAAGATCATACATGATGAACTGACTACAGCCCCCCACTGCCCATCTTCCTGCCTTGTGGGGGAGGAGCTAGAGAAAATTGAGAGTAACGTTTTAAGCATGGGAAGAAGAGCAAGATGGGTCAAAGACATCTTTAAGATTTTTTTCTTTCTCTTGTTACCTTACTCTGATTTGATTGTAACAAATTGCATTTTCCCCAAATAGAATCTGTTTTGCCCATGATGGAAATTAGTGAGATGCATGCCTGTTTGAGATCTCAGCCCTTTTGCTGTATTTCTCTCCCCTGTGCAGTTGAGGAAAGAAATGATAGAGCAGCTTGGTGGGCATCTGGATGGGTTGATCCTGACGGGGTCAACTCACCGCAACCACTTTTCTTTTTTTTTTTTTTTTTTCACAATATACCTGCTACTTAACAAAGAATAATATCATAAATGAATAAAAAATATACACGTATGATTAAAGCCCAAACGATTATGAATAGAAGAACACAGCAATTCTGTACTTATCTCTCAGTGCCGAAGAGCTGTCGGATGAGAAAACACTGCTATTCATGTCAATACATTAGCAATGAAAAACTTGCAAAGTCAACATCAGAGTASTGATATGCCACGAAAGCACTTCAATCTCAAAAAAGACACCAAAAGAACCATACAAGGATTAAAGACATTTTGAATATAAACAACTTTATTATTGAAGTATCAATTATTGCGTACATCAAAACAACTAAATAAGGGTTACACTGCAAATGGTAACATCAAAGCAAAAGATAACTCTAATTCTGGTTGAATACCAGCATGAAAAAAAAAAAAAACATTTTAATGGAGTCTGTTTATCAGTTACTGGGTTTTATTCCAAGAAGCTGTTTTATCCCCTGTGGTAATAGCTACTGAGAGTCAYGAAAATTTTGAGTGATGTCTCATTCCAGATGGAGAAAAAAGGTATGTGCAGAACCATGTGCCTCTGTAAAATGAAAAATCATCTTTAGTTGTAAGATTTGTAGTACTATGCAGCTGTATGTAAATATAAATGTGCCTGTGTGTATCTGYATATACATTTGTGTCCGTGCACAAATTTTAACACAAAAATCTTTATACTTTAAAGACAAATATGAATATGTGGTATGCACTTCAAAAATGAAAAATTTGCAAACCAGATTGGAAATCCCTTTATCAGGCACAAAACCCATCCCCTTCATCTCAACAGAGATTCCTGTGTCTCTAACTGTACTCCAAGTCAAGGCTTGGCTGCATGGCATTAAGCATACACTTCTCATGTCATCTGTGTCACACTTTATAGGAGAGGGGATGTAATTTGACCTTTTCATTCTTAGTCTTTGAGAATAAATTAACATTAAATGTAAAAGACAAATTATATTGCCAGTATAGGTTATGTTGAAAAGCTTCTTCACCTACGTCAGCTTGTTAAATATTCTTTGTGCATAATASAGGCACATAACCTCAAAAAAGCCTTTCTTTCTTTCCATATTCAGATTAGATTCTAAGTAAYGTTATTAGATTGCATTCCGTGGAAGAATGCCTTCATTTAAAGTAAAATAAAATTTATATTGATCAATGAACAYAGATCTGATAATCAAAAGATAAAAAGGAATGAAGGGTAACATCAATTAACAAACGTAAACTGTCAGCTTATTRGATTTTCTTTCTCCCATCTCAAATTGTTGTTGCACATAAAAAGACCCTAGACCTTATCAAACTTACACAATTCAACTTCACTGGTTTTCTTTTCTAAGACTTATTTATTTCACTGATCATGCCTGTTCCCATGGGAATTCATATTCTTAAATGCCAAAAGGGTACCATATGCAATGACATCTGTGCTAGAGACATCCRTATTTTAGAGGTTAAAGGGAGTTGATGCAAATTCTCATTTAGCCATATTCTGGTCCTATCTTTAGCTGATAAAATTTATGGAAGGTAGTTGCTTGTTGACTGATAGTTCCATGTATCTGTTCTTTTCACTCCTGTTATAGGGATTATCTCACTCACCTATGAGTACAACAATTTTGGAGCTTTTCTTTCTCGCAGGTTATGATTTCCACATCTGCACTTTCCTCTCCATTATTTATCTTGTATTATCCCTCATTACAGAGGTGCTTGTAACTGCCAATCAGTATCTGTTTTGTTTGTATTGTTGAATTCAGGCTCTCTAGAAAATACTGAGATAGATGAGAACACATCTGTARGAAAAAAACCAAACAATTATTAAAGCCAGCCAATAAAGTGATGTCAAAGAGCAAATAGGGATGCCATTCCATCAGTATATTTGCATTCAGTTAGTGTAGGGGTGCAATTTAGAAGWCAGACTTTTTTAGCTGGCTGGTCCTAATTCTGTCTAAATTGTTGTGTGAGTTTGAGCAACTCACAAGATAGCTGAGTATGATATCTATATAAAAGGAAAAATTATGTTCATAAACCTATGTGATTTCTGTATTATGCTTTGACTAAGTATTCAAAATGCWTTGAGAGTCTACTTGAAAACATTGATGTTTATGGGAGCATCAGATTCTCATTCCTCTTCTCCAGATTTGTGGTGTTTTCTCTGCTTTCGAGTTCTGTTATACTATTAGAAAACATGAAGAGACTTTATCATCTTATGCTGGGCAAGTATTGAAAAGTCAGAAGTCTTACCAAATTATCCAGCATTTAGAAAAGTAAAGTATTTAAATATGGTTTGGGAATGTGCATATGCTATTTTTTCCTCTTTTCTCCTTCACAAAGTAGAAGAAAATTCAGTTTCATGGATTTCCCATATTTTCTCTCAAGCTGTAATTTTTATAATGAACAGTATACATTTATCTTTTCCATTATTTTCAAGCAGCTGTGATATCCAGCAATTGTCTGAAAACATTAATTTTCCATAGAAAGTAACCCAAAATGATAATAATTTATCATGCACACAAACAAGCAGTTGTAACAGAAAATCTTGAAAATAATCTGAAAAAGAAGAAAACCTKCACCTGATGCTACACTTTTAGCTTTGCTTTTATTGTTTTCAAGAAAAAAAATCTTTCTTGCACTTACATTACAGCATACCACTTGCAATTAGTTTGTAAAACTGTAAAACGGCTATGGTAATCTTAATAAAGTAACTAACATATACAGGTAAGATATCACCTACTTCRGTATAACTGAAATTCAATACTGCTATTTGGAAAACAAAAGGTTCTATTAATGTCTTTAATGTCATTATGTAACTTTAAATTAGTTCAAATATAAGACTTAGTTACATTATTGTACTTCTTGAAAACAAAACTTGTATCACAAAGGCAAGCACTGYAAGAAAGGTCTAAAACATTGTGGAGCTATCAAATGCAAAAAGAAAAAAAAAAGGGAGAGATGAATATTTATAAGTATTCCAGCATATTTTTCCCACTGATAGTGGGGAAAATAGTTAAATGCTTTCCACTGAAAATATTTTATTGCAAAATAACCAATARAAACAAAACAAAACTCCCACCACTAAAGAAAATGAAATAATTTTGAATGTGATCAACTGACAATATTCTCCGTTTTACCTCTTCTTTKTTAACATCTGTGTTTCCTGCCTAAGTTTAAAGGGTCTAATTATAGGACTTATAKTTAAAAAACAAGTAAACATACCTAAATTCAATCCTAAACCAAGAAAATAATTGTCAGCCATTCTAGGTTTTTTTGCAATCTATGGGGAGACAGGAGCTTTCAGAACCTTTGCCAGTTTAAAACCTGAAACTCCTTCTGAAGATATTAAACCCTCTCCATTTACTACTAAAAAGCCTAACATAAAAATATTCCTAAATTTACATATTGTACTTTAACATATAAATTTGTATGGTATTAACCTAGACCTTGGCAATGAATTCACCACTCTACTCCATTATTTTTAAAGTTAATTTAATATTAGTCACATAGAAGAATATTCAATAATACTTGCTAGCTTCATTATGTTGGGAGAATTGGGCCTTTCTTGTGGACTGTTATTGTACAGACCAGAACATCCATGCCACAGTGCCCTTCTTTYTTCAGTGTTCTTTTTCAAATATAAACTCAGAAACCAAACCACATTTTCTTATGCCCCTGTATCTTCACAAATAATCCATGTACTTTATTTTTAATCATACTTAAACAAACAAATTCCTTGAATTTTCACTTTTCATTTCCAATTCCCACTTTTTTTACCTCATTTCTAGTTTAACTTCAGGAAATGCAGACTGCACTTTAAAAAGTCTAAAGAAACACAAGCAATAAACAAACGATTCACATAAACTCTYTTGTCAACCTGAGTTCCCCTTGAAATTTTCTTGTTATTTTTATGTATGTTCAACAAATAAACATCATTCTTCTTTATAAATGTGATCTGCTGAAAGAAGAGGAAATCATTCCAGCCTAGTCTTACAAACAATAATAACAGAAAATTATAATGCTTTTTGTTATAATGTTATAATATTTTTTTTGTAGTTAATAAGAAAGACCTTTAAAAAGAACAAGCTAGCCTTCAACTTCATATAGGCATGAGCATTTTCTGGAACTTTACCAGGAATGTAAAAATCATTAAATTCTAATCCATAAWAAATAACAGTCTTCTTTTATCTACCTCGCCTTTAACTTTTTCTTAATAGTCCCATTTGTGCATGAAAAACATAACAAAGATCAGGTCCCTATCATTTTGGYGTGCAAATATGCAGTTCCTAAGGAGTCTGTATGATAAATTACAGCATAAATTTGTGCTTTCATATGAAATGTCTTGTACTGTTCAGTAGGAAAATATGAACATCAGAAGTCTCAGTATGCATGTTCCTGTCCCCAGCCAGTGCTGCCATATTGAGAACAATATGGCTGCAATCTCTGCACTGAAGCYGTGTGAAATCTAAAGATGARAACACAGAAAGAAAATATTCCATAGAACAGATCCTCAGGTGTTGTAAACCACAATTTCTTTGCTGATGCAACTGAAGTATRACATTTTTCACCAGCTGAGGTTCTTCCCCTGGTATTTTTGGAGCTTCTTGAACAGGAAAACAAGCATTGATCACGCTGGGAACAACTCTAATTGAATGTTTCTCTGCTATTGAATGCAACACTAGCACACAAAGCAAAACAACAGTGAGGACTCAAATACAATCCTCTTTCTTTTCATCAAGAATAGCAGATAGATTGCAGCAGATGTATAAAAATACTTTGGACAACTCTTTAGGAAGTGGCCAAAGTGAATGATAAGGATTAAGGCAAACTTATCCTTTGTTCGTCAGCATTTTGCTATGTGYTTATCTTGAAACATGTGCATTCCATTGAAATCAACAGAATAGTCCTGTTTTTAAAGCTGGGGGAAATTCTTATTCTAAAATAAATCTTACATAATGATTCTAAAGTTATTGCTAGAATTTTGCCTGCAACTTGGTTTTCATCATGCAGTATTGACCAGTTAATTAATTTTCCAAGATATCATAGAGTGATGCTGTCCATTTTATGTCTACTTTAAATGCAGAGAGTTGACACAGAAAGAGAGTAACTGTCCATTTTTTAGGACAGTATGGGGTTTCCATAGTATTATAGTTTCATTGCATACATTCAGCACACTTGCAATTTTCCTTCATCGTTAATTAACATTGTCATGTATTAAATATATATTTGCCATTTAGAATTTTATAAAATATTATTGATACAAGTGCTTCTTAGCATTTCAACAATGAAATGGTGTTGAGATTATTATATGTAGATGCAGATATAGATGGAGAATGTAGACATAGATGTAGATGTAGATACAGAAACATGCATATGTGTATTTCTTTTCTTCAACCCTTGCTACTCCTGAAACTTAATTTGATTTCTTTTCTAGATGGATAGGAGGGAAAAATTAGTAAGTGATTTGAAAGGAGATTTATATATAGACWTATATTAAATTGAGTAATTTATTAGTATGATATGGTCTCTGCTCAGGTTTGATCAAGCTTTGCAGCTACAGACCACAAATTTCTCCCCACAACTCTGAAATGCTCTGTTTACTGCAGCAGAGTACCCACCATTGCTCCAAGAATCAAATAATATCATCTTTATAGAGACAAAAGTTGTTACAGTTTTGGAAATGGGCTTTTTGAATAACCATGCAAAATAGCAAAGTGAAGAAATTTTACATTTATCTCTGCATCAGCAATCATCATGCCTCATCATGCCAGTAATAGTCCAAAGAATTGATCCCAGACTGCCCTATCTTTGACTTGTCCCTAAAAGCCAACCTGGAACAACCCCAACCTTCTCAGCAAATGAAACAGGCAGATGTGTATCCCCTGCCAAAGTATGGATGCTTCAGATAGATTTTACCTGAAAACCTACAGCCAGGTCTCAAAGGCTGTGACTTTTGTTAGTCAAAGAACATATTGCTTAATTTCTTTCCATTTAGTTTTCCTTTGATATCATTCTTTCAAAGACCACTGAAATCCTGTAGTTCACAGGGCACAATCTGTGCAGGTACAAGTGACAGCTATAAAATCAACTCCCACTATACAAGAACAGTTGTCTTTCTCAGAACTAGTTTTCTTCTTGTGTTACCATGACATTCAGGATCACTTGTATGAAAGCTGTTTCCCACTTGAAAAAAATGTCCTTCATGATGGTTCTTACTTCTCATTTCACTACAGCCAGTATTTGGTGACCTTGAAGACTTGCTGCAAAGCCCATCTGTTTGTTGAAGCTTTCCCTTCAAAATAAAAGCAATTTGATTGGCAGACTGATTAAAGTTACCTATGAGTAAAGTTAGGACCTGTTGTTTCAGTGGGAAACAGTAGGTATAAAAACAAGAGAGGATGATTTACAGACTTTAAAGCTCCTTATTTATTTATTTATTGATTGATTTTGAAATGTTTATATACTTTTTTACTGGATGTATGAAGGATGGAATAAGCACTGTGAACAAATCTGAGTTAATAGCACCGTCATTTTAGAACAGATTGACAATGTCCATCTCAAAGGGTCTTTGTCCTTTCATCTTTTACCTCGTATTCTACTTGAATGATCTAAATATAAAAACCCTTCAGCTCTAGAATTTTGAGTTAGTATAATTTGACCCAGCTGGCCTTCATTGGGCTTCATCAAACACTACATTCCCTATAACATATAAGATACCCTGACAGTCTCTTTGTTAGGAAGAGAACTCTAAGCCACTACTTCATGATAAAACATAAAAATATATATTTCATTTTTGTGGGAAGATATTTCCCACATCATGTTTACAAAATCCTATGCTATATTTTTTTTTTAATTGAGATTCCTGAATCCTTGGATAGTTTTGTAGTCTTAAGGAAAAGAGTGTCTTGCATTTATTCTCAAGTATCAGGGAACCATATGAGAGTCAATTTGGAAGGCTTTGTTCATCACARGTACTATTTTAATCTTCTCTTACCACTTTTTGGGGAGGAATAACTCTCCTACTTCTTTCCTTTTGTAGCTTTCAATTCCAAGCTCAGMCAAGATGATTCTTCCTAAAAAAAAGTGCAATTTAACATATCTCTCTAGCTTACTACATTCAGACAAGAACCTATCCACTTAGCCTAGMGAGCACACCTGAACAAAAAATCACTAGGTAATTTTTAACAACCTAAGGAGAGTATCTTAATACTTAGAGCCATTTCAAGTTTTCCCAAAATCTGAATGACTTAATATAATAATGTTGCAKATTTATTTTACAAAGTTATAGGTACCCCACTTGCTGCATAACCCCAGAGCAGCACGACAGCATAGCACAAATAGCACTCCCTGCTGCCTTGAGGTAGATGACATCACTCTAGGAAGAAATGCTGTAGATGTTTATTCATTTGGTGATTGCTACATGGACTCTATGGAATCTAAGAAAGAAGGTTTTAACAGCTGGCAGAGACATGGGCACATTATTAGTAAATGCTTGTGCCTGAGCAACCAGAGCACTCAAACAGAACAAGATTTTCTTCTACAGCACAGATATGCCTTTATTTCTGAACAGAGTATATTTGCTGCAAAAGCTGTAATTACATGTGACCTACAAGATTCCCTTTAGCTTTATATTTTGGGTCTTCAAAGTTTTCTAAAAGCTTTGTCTTTTCTTAGGTATTGTATATCCTTGCATTGTAACCATTTTCAGAGAATGTGAGTCAAATTATTGCCCTTATTGTTTTCYCATGCTAATACGGGTAGACTAAAGGAATTAGCCAGTGTTATAGCACACTTTATTGCACAGACAACACATAGAATCCTACAGAAACAGAGAAAAAAACATTATAGGGAGGATTTTACCTGGAAAAGCGCCTGCTAAAGAGGCAGTACCTTGACCAGAAAACTACCAAACAAAAAAATACCCCCCCTTAAAAAAAAAAAAAAATCACAAAGATCTGAGTATACTTTATATGAAGTTCTTTAATATGCAAACAATACTTTTATCTACTTCTATTTTAAGTTTACTTGAAATTTAAATTTAAATATCCTCTTGAGAAAAGATATATTCTGAATGTTTATTTAGCTGCACGATATATTAATCAGACAAAAGAATATTAATAGGAAAAGATGAATTACCTTACCTTCAGAAAACTTTTAGTACAAAAAAAATTAAGAAATATCTTAGAATCATGGGAGGGGCTGGAAAGATCAATCATATGGTCCAAACACTCTTGCAAAAGGGAGCTTATCATATGATATGCAAAAAAAATTATATCATATGCAAAAAGGGGTGGTTTTTGAAAAATTTAGAGATCTTCAAAGGAGAATGTAAGAAGGATGAAAAACAATTTCCAGCAATTCAGAGAATTTCCTGCTTTTTCATACATCTCAGTGCCATTGGTCTTAGCCATCTACTGAGGTCCTTTTAAGATGCATAGCTTGGGTGGACAATTCATATGCATCACTCCCACATTTGTGAACATGAATGTATTACTGTTTCAATTCAATTGCACACAAAATAGCATRTTGTACTATTTGAGAGCCCCTACAGTATCTGAGGCAATCACTTGAGACTGTACTAAAAGAMATCAAAGCTTACAAACAACTGCCAAATAGCTCAAATCTGCTTTTAAAACATATCATGGCTATGAACTGAATAACCAAGTGGACATATAGCACCTAACTGGYATGTTCTGACCTTGAAATACTTTTTTTCTGCATAATGTCTAACAGAATTTTATAATAGTAGTAATAATTGCTTTTATATTTGTATGCAAATTATTTCTAAATTAGCAAAAAAATATGTGTATATCTGTTTGGGGTTTTTTGACATTTAATGCAATTTGGCATTGTAATTTTCTTCTATTTATTTGGCTAGCCTACCACAATTAAAATCAATACAGTTTTCACARTTGACAATTTGGAGTCTGCCTTACCATAGTACGTGTTGATATGGATGAAACAATGGGAACATAAGCAATTGTGGTTTTATCTTCATTATAATTTTGTCAGTCTGATAAGGAGCTATTAGGCAAAGACATCTTTAGAAATACCAGGCACAAACATCTTTAGATTACTTTTAATCTCTTTTTTGTGTTAACAAAACTGCATCTTTTCCTACTGCAGTAAAAAGTCAGGAARCTTTCAGATACTTTCATTCTCTTATCTTTTTAAAAACATACAAACTCCAGGCCATGCTATTATCCCGTTACTTAAAGAACTGCTGTGTTGCAGGAATGTCTCTCACAGTCAGACCTTGAAATGGTCATTCACGCTTTTGTTATTTCAAAATTAGATTCTTGCAATTCCCTATTGGCTGCTTGCCCAACAGGATGCCGCATAAACTCCAGCTGGTTCAGGAGGCAGTTGCCAGGTTTCTGTTCTAAAAGGGACAATCCAAGCATATTTCATTCTTTTTGAAATCTTTGCCCAGATTGCTGGTTAAACAACATATTGATTATCAAGTAGCCCTTCACATTTTCCAACAGAAACATGACGTTAGTCTAATGCAYTTTATCAATATATTATTTTAAGCCTTTGCTATGAAACAATATCCAGTGGGGAAAACATCCATGTTGTCCCAAGGTCAACTTACAAATTGTTSTGAGGTCCTATGCAGTGTCAGCTGCACAGTTTTTCCCGCTTCATGTAAATGATCCTAAGTTATGATATAGATTTACACAGAACTACTCATTTGAGTAAATGGAGTGCCACAGGTTCTTACCAGCTGAAAAAAATTCTTTTTAATTGCATTTTGTGTTTGATTGAACTAAATATAGGGTCTGAAAGCKTTGACATTTTCATTCAGGTTTACGTTCCAATGCACACTTTGCACTGAGACTCTGCAAGTGAATGATTTCTGTTTGAGTTCATCACAGAATAAATTCTCACAGGTAAAAATATTAATTCAAAAGGGGAAAAAATGTTGACTTTTTCTCTGGTAGCTTATACTGGTTTACAAAGCTTTTGTCAGATTTTTCAAATTGAACAAATCCAATTTCAGATATAAGGGACATCTGGAAAAGTTTAATGTATGGCATTAAAACATACCAAAAAAATTGAAGACAGAGACACTTAGTAATTAAGGAACAAATTACTTCCAATAAGAACAAATTCTATTTTTAGAATGTGTGAAATGTGATTTAATTATTAGTCAATCTACCAAAATTAATAAACTACTCAGTTCTTAAACTGTCTTTCTTACAACAATCCCACATACTGAAGAACTGTTTTTAATTCTGTCTTGTTTTCGTTTTCTTTATGACCAGGAACCMATCAGTAGTATTTGTAAGGAAGAAATTAGTGTCCACTGGAAGCCCTTAGCTTCATCAGATGCTGCCACCTGGAGCAGCAGTTTGTAAGATTCTATATTTTGAACGTGGTTGGTTGTTTCAGAGCCAATTTTTCCAAAGCATTAAACTTCCTAACAACGSTGACAGTGTCATTTCCAGAAAGCCTCAATGTTGTTAAGAGCAGCCTACAGAAGGGAACTGAAAAGCTCATCCACACTCCTGAAACATTAATCCCAGGAAATTATCTTTAACATTAAGCCAAGTGATCTGCAATGCCTCACRTTCACATGGCTTTAGCATGTGGCCTCCTAGGACAGGCAGTTTGCTTTCACAACCTTGTACATCACAGGTTCTCTCTGATCCAGATCCTATGGCTCCATTATTGTTTTATTTAATCTTTTCAGTGCCTTCAGTTTCAGTTTTCACAGTAGTGAGGACTGTGTGGCACCCAGAAGAGCAGCCAGTWTGGGACTGAATGCTCTGAAGACAATAAATGCTTTTCAGTGAGTGTGGAGTTGTGCAAAAGTGGCTTAAAACACAAGGCAMAATATCTCAGCTAGACAGACAAGAAGAAGCTATGATTTTGTGCATGCTTTGTAGTGAATTTCTTCTCAGAAAAAGTACATTAAACATGTCATACATCACATTATATCCATCATGAACTACCCTCATGGTCCCAGGTGTTAAATTGCTTTAGCTTCTGAGATACCCAGATCCTTCAGAACAGAGTTGGGTTTTGATATGGGGTCTTCTCTCTTTCTCTMTCTCTCTCTCACACACAAACACAYGCACATTAAATGTTATTTATGAACTTATTTATGTTTGTYCCATTTTGGCACTTGAAATAGGAGTAGTTGCCTATTCTGTATGCAAGATCTTGATATTGCTTTAAATTTCTATGGCTCCCTAAAACTGTCCTTTTTTTGTGGTGCYCTGCTTTAGTGAAATTAGTCTGGGGTAAAAAAAAAATCAAAGGGGTTCCCTGTGAGCATTTAATTTTTTTTGTGTTTTGATTACAGAGGGATTCTTTTCAGGAGAAGATTATACTCATTTGTTTCAAAACAGATTTTTAAAGACAGAAACTCAGCAATAAATTAAAATGACACTGTTACACAGTTCATTGCACACTATTACGATATCTTGCACTGCTGGTTTACAGAATCTCAGATACTAAATACATATTCAAAAGGGGACAAGTAGATTGTTGATTCTTGTCAACAAGGCAAAACATAGAAAAAAAAACATAAAAAATTACATATAGTGCTAATAGCATTCATTTCTCTAGGCAAATTACCAGTATCAGAGTTTTATTTACATCCCATGAAACTCTCATTCTGTTTAATATTCCACAATAAATTACACCATGTTCTTTAGTAGGATTATTGTAGTGAATTTGAATTAGAGAAATGAGCMGGCTTTTCACTCTTTTCTGCATACTGACAATAGAGAATCTCTTATGTTATTCCCTGCTGGCAGGAAAGATGAAATTTATTTCTTCTTTTTTTTTTAATTTGTGAGAAGGAGGGTGAGGAGAGATGATACACTATTTCACTACTTTCTGTACATTTTTCTCAATAATTTAAACAAAAAAAATCTTTTATTACTTATGAAAGTGAAAAGCAGAATGTCTACTAAAGGATAATAAGTGTTACTTAATTAAACTAAACTAAATATTTAATTGAAGACATAAATTGAGAACAAAACATGATGTGGAAATCTTATGCTTACTAGAAACCGTAAAAGTGGTAAATGAAGATTGCACTTAAAATATTTTCTTTGCTACACACTCTACAGAGAGAATGCAGTAAATCCGTAACACTTTTTCCTACTGTTCTATAATAGAGGTGTATATTTATAAATCATATGACRGAATTTAATCAGATAGTCTGACTGAGGGTAACATTCAACAAATGAATGAGTATGMAGAATATGATAGCAATATCCTACTAAAACTGCAAAAAAAGAAACACATTTTATATGTTTTCTATGGTGGAAATACAAATTATCAAACAGGAAAAATCTAGATATGCTGAACAGGTGGTTTCAGGTTTTTTTAGTTTTTGATAGCTGAAATATAAAAAATCTATTCTGAAACGGCTGTAGTTAATTAGGTCCTTAATTAGAGGGTTTTATGCAAAATTAAATTGAAATGTTTTTTWAAAAACTTCTCTTGTGAACTGAAATATGTTTTCAGTTAATGTATTTATTGTGTCTTTCAATGAATGAAGGATTTAGAGTACTGCAGTAGGAAGCAGTAAATAAGACATTGGATCTGCCTTCTTGCTGAATGTTCAAAATAATAATTTYCCATATATCCTGAATTACTTTTAGTTTTTCCAGAAATTTATTGTCAAATTCAGACACCTTTACAAAGTTGAATCAGTATGACTTCAGGCCTTGTAGAAGAAATCAGACTAGAAGATAACAATGAACATTTTAGCCTTTTTTTTTTTCTTCTTTTTTTTTTTTTTTTTTTTTTTTTTAATACAAGAGACAATTGAAAGTGGTTTTCACCTAACCTAAACTGGAGAGAAGATAGCTATCTGTGTTTGAGCTAGACATCCTTAGTACTTGCACAATAAAGAAATAAAAGGACAGGACAGTTGTGTTTCAGGACAATTCATTTTATCTYGTTTAGAAATGGCTAATTCTCTACAGAGACTGTAAAGAATTGTAGGGCCACTATTTCAAATGTAAGCATCCATGTTGTAGAGATTCACATTTACTTCTTCACTTTAACCTCTGTAAAACAATGAAGAAGTAATTAGCAATAGTGGAATTAGAATTTCTGGARCGCTCTTTTTTATCTCATTAACTGTTTTCAGGGAAACAAACTCAAACAGACATAAACAGAAGGCTGAATCACAGCCTTTGTTTTTACCYCTCTCTCAGTTACAATCTGAAATTAGCAAACTGAAATTGAGGAATTATGCTTACACAATTCTTACAMAGATAATAATTATCAGCTTGATTTAGGAGCTACAAGTACACATCTCTACATATATCTAAGGAAACAAAACATATACCTGTACCTATACTTTTCTCATTTTTTCAATGCATAAAAAATATTGTCATTGGATATTTGCCTTTACCACCATCTCATTTTTAATCACAGATAATTCATATGATGTTTGCCTGATTTTATAGTCTTAACTTTTTTCTTCAGGTGTACACCTTTGAAAGAAAACTGTGGGGCTTTTTCTATTTAAATCTTCATTTACCTTCATGATTCATATTAGTTTAAAACTTTTTTTTTTTTTTTCCCCAGGAAACCTGATAAAATGAACAGAAGTTCTGCTAGTCGAATAGAAAGGAAATGCCTTCTTCTTGCAAGATCATGAATGRTTAAAGGAGTCAAAAACAATTTATTGTCCATACATTTGTCCTTGAATTGGTCAGGTTCACAAAGGCTGACAAAGACACTGAAATGATATATACACTTTGATGGTGCAACATTCAGTTTAATTTGTTATACAATGCCCACAGCTTTGCCATGTAGTACTTAAATGCTTTATGTTATTACATTTTTTCTACCCTATCAGTTTATGGTAATTATAACATTAATTTTAGTCATCTGAGAAATCATTCAGGAAAAGTGTAGAAATCAGTATCAACAGTTTTTGTCTCCTAAAACATATGTTATACTCAGTCTTTATTTCAACCTATAATCATCATGGTTCAGAATGGCATGGGAATACTCACTAGGAAGCTTTTAAATTATAGTCAGACATCTCAGAAATGTAATGAAGTATCTCCTAGACTGATATCAGAGCTGTTAGTCATACGGAGAATGAAATACTAAAATTTTTTTCTCTATGAGAAACAATAAATATTTTTGTAGCAGCAATAAAAAACACTTTGTGTGTGTCTTTCAATATCGTACTTTGACACGAAATTAAGAGAAACAAAAAGCCCAAGAACTTCCAAAACATAGGTAGAAGCAAAATATAGTATAGAAAATTGGGGAAACTATTTAAATACGTATTTTGTGTATGCCTCTGGAAGGGAGTCCATACTGTCTTTTTACTTTCAGGTGTCTGACTTTGAAATGCAATGAACCACACAGATATTACTTAAATTTGATTTATTTGTTAAGAATATAATGTTCAAGTTGAAGAATGTCTAAACCATGAGTGTGTATTTATAGGCGTATGTTTTGTAAAAAAATACAGATACAGATTAATAATAATACAGAAATGACTGTGATCATTCTCAGGCGGTGTGGAGAGCAGCTGTGGGCATTTCAAGACAATCAGCCATCATCACCAGTTTGCATTGTGGCCATCTGGGCTCCACGTGTGTCCCATTTATCCACATCTCTCTATCTCTATTTTCTCTGTCGATCTCTGCCTCTGTATGAAGGGTAATCAGGAAAGTAGTCACTTTTTATTAACGGAATTTCCATCATCTAGAGAATCATAAAAGCTCATAAAAAACTATTACTTTTTTGCAGGACACATCCAGCATTAGAAGAAAGAAAGAAAAAAAGAAAAAAAAAAAAAAAAGAAAGGAAAGAAAGAAAGTTGAATACGGCTTAGAAACTGCTGGAGTTTTCTTTGACAGATTGGAACTTGCACATTTTTATTGTGTTGTGTGCAATAAAATGCTCTTTGGTCAGTCACAGAGGATACATTTTCAATTCAGACATAACTRTATGTCAGTTGAGAATTTTTGTCCCTCTCCCCCCACCCTGCCCCCCCTTAATAACTCAGATAAAAAAGAGTTTTATTGATGGGGAGATGTTTTTATTTGCAGAGAGAAGCTTCACTGCTCTGGGGTGTTTCTTTCCTGAAGAGTTAAAGAATTAAAACTCAGTTTAAAGAATGTAGTTCAGCTATGGATTATTCACTGTTTTCCATCTCTTAATTAAATAATGTGTGGAACTGTAACTGAAATGATGCCAGGTGCTTGTCACCTTGCACTAGGAAACCTAATCCCGTATTTACCTTTAATTGTGCTCTGAAACCTATTATTTTCAAGATTCTAAACTAGGTCTTCTCTGCCCAAGGTAGCTAATTAAAGAGTATCTAGATACTGCATGCACACAGAAAACTACTGAATAATACATGAAGATTGACTGAAGTCAATTTCTTTACATTTTTATCTTTTATGCATTAGGAATTTTCAGAAAAGCAAGGTTTGTYAAGGCAAAAATAAAATACCACCTTACTTATAGTCTTTTATAGTAGGGTTTAAAATGTTGTGAAATTGTAGCACTGGCTACATCTGAATATATGGAAAGATGACAAACATATACTYTTAGATCTTTTCTTTCCTTGTACCAACTACTGAAAACACAGTGTTTTCATTTTGATACAYTGATTTATAAGCAATAGTATTAGCCATCCTCATGATTTTTTCCTTCAAGGATGCAGATCACTTCTCTACAAGAAAAAAATTAAAGGAATTACAATAGAGATGATTTTGGCCTAAATCGAGAAATTATCTCTTTTGTTATTGTTGTTGCTTGCTTTTGGGATTTTTGGGTTTTGTTTTTTTCTCAAAAACACTTTGGTTTTTGAAGAACCTTTCAAGGAATTTTTCAGCCTTTTATGTCTTTGAGCTGGCAATATTTTAAAGAGTTTTTATATTAAGCCTCCTGGTTAGGTTAGTGTGGACAACAGAGAGGARTTTTGCCAGTTTAGAAATACATTGGGAAAGACTCAGAATTTAAGCACATCTATTTGTCATATAGTGTAAACTTTAAGTTCTCACCTTTCAGAGGGCCAGCTTATCCTTCTTAGACTTCACTCACAGAAACATCAGCACTCCTGCATTTAAGATATGTGATCCATGACAGTGAAGTTTAATATTCATGAGCAAACATTAAATTCATATTTTTGGATGTATTTAGCATATTCTGAGCCAGGTTACTGGGCTGATTACACATTACATTTCAAGCAAAGTTTTTARGTTGACTATTTGACTGTTAAACAAATCTGAAAATCAACTGTGCTTTCAGCAGCATTTTTTTTTACCTTATAACTGATTTGTTATTTTCTGCTGATACATATGGTACCATATATTGACAAATGTTGAAAGTTAAAAAGTGCTTTTAGTTGTTAATTTCTGATTTTATTTGTTTACTTGGGCTTCAGAAAGGAAAGCTCATATGCAAAAAATGAAATGYTCTTTGATACTATACCAATTTTTTCATTCAATAACTGCTTTCCTAGAAATAAAAAGTGAAAAAAAACAAGACTGATTCAGATTGCTTTATGAACATAATTTTACTTAAAAACTCTGGTCCACTTTGTACCAGTGGACCAAGCATTCAACAGTGCCCTGTGATGATTATGGCTGATAGAGTTAGATACTCTTTGGATGCAAACTTCTGAAAATGCTAAAGACAGCAACTATTATTGATTAGCATAATCCTAACTATMCATGATCAATTGTAATGATCTCTTCAATGTGAGCAGTGCTAGAAATATGTGATGCAGAACACATTTTAATACTGTAGATAGCCACTGTTTATTATGAATTGTGCAGTCTTGGAAGCATGTGAATCAAGATATGACATAGTTCTGAAAGGTCATCTRAGGTTGTCAGCTGACACAATAAATTTGAAATACTATACAACCAGACAGATCACCTCTGGCCTGAAAAGATGGCGTTCTAAGGACACAATCTCTAAGTCAAAAAAAACAAAACTCCCCCATCAAGAAAAGAAAAAAAAAATGCAAACAACCCCCAAAACCAAATAAACCCCCAACTATTTCAGAAGAGTTAAATTAAGGGAAGATTTGAAAAAAAAAGTATTAAATTTATTTTGGTACCCCAAAGTATGAATGAGAAAAAACAGAAAAAAAAAATCTGATTAGAGGAGAAATGAGTTGTGTCTGTATTCCATTCTTCAATTCTGACACATAGCATAGGTTTCATTTTATCTTACTTTAAACATGTAAGGTATGGATACCATATAGATACCTACAGCTAAACACAGATTTCATTTACAGTTAAGGGAAAAATGTAGAACTCATGAATGRAAATAATTCCACCTGGTGTCTATATTTAGTCAGATGAATTACACCTTAACCAACACCTATTTCTCTACACAAGGGCAAGGGAGCCACGACTGACTAGCTGAAAAATCTACACTGGCTGTGTAGTAACTAAAATGAAATAAAATCTATCACGCTTCATATGATTTGTGTAAAGTGTTTAAAAACATATTTTGTTTCATGTAGAAATCCCTGTAAAGTAAGTATTGGAGTATGTGCTCAGAAATTATGCTGTGAGGATTCACAAATGCATGGTGCGAAGTGGTTTACAGTCATTTAAGGATGTGTTCTCTTCCTTTATACTGAATAAYTGAAACACTAAAGTTTTCCAGAAGTCATTACCATGAAAAACTATTGCAGTCTTTAAGGAATACACTAGATTTTGCATTTTTGGTATATTGTTTGCATTTCTTATTTTAATATCTGACTTGGACTTATACCTAAACTTATAAGTTTTGTCAGCTAAATTAAGAAATCCTTGCAGATGTTGTTTTTTCTCTGCTGATTTAAATGAAAATTCAAGTAGAAAAATGATCATAAAATTTGCATATTTTTGTAAATTTATTTGCATGCAATTTTATTTTGAAATGGATTTTGCATTGTAGATACATCTTAGCTTGTACTGATGCACAGTGTTCTGAGAAAAAATGAATTTTAAGAAATATTGGTGCATTAATGTAAACAGATTGTATTCTAGGTAAACAAGAAAAAGGTTTAATTAAGCACTAAATATGTTTTGAAATAATACCTGTTTACTTTCAGACTTTGTTTACAGATACAATATTTTTATTCATGCAGCAGTGAAATACAGTTCTGTATATTATAATGCAATACGAAAGCAAACAGAGACTGTAAAGCACATCTAATTTATTCACACTATTAACATCTAGGAATCCTAATGATGGTACTGATCTCYCTGGTTTTCACCAGCTTTCTTTGTTTACTAGTCTTTCAGTAGCAACACAATCTCACATTTACAAATACAGGAAGGAATAATATATCCCATTCAAAATGTGTCCAACATGTAAATGACAAGTGTAACACATATAGTAATGGAAAGGATTTTGAAACTCAAATAAGTGCAAGTTTTTTTCTGCAACTTTTTCAAGATTTATCATGCACAAATTGTTTTTTTTAGTAATTAAATGAGTCTTTTTTGATACCTGATTAAAAAACATGGTGGATTTAGAGCTATAGRGCTCTGAAGACTTTTCTCATTAACATTTGTGATCTATCAAGATATTTTGTATAACTAAATAAAGGCATCACATAAGACTATGTAGGTGTTTAAACAGATATAAAGATGGATAGATAGGTTGATAGATAGAGCAAAGATAGAGGATGGTGTGTTTGTATCTATATATCCCAATATCCCACTGTCCCCACAAACTCTACTGGTAAAAAACACTCCAACAAAACAAAACAAAAAAAAAAAGTAAGAATGTGACATTTCATTAAAGTCAAACTGCTAGCTTCTATTATCTATTCTATTATCTATCTAATTCATCATGTGTTTGTACTGGGTAGATATATTTTTTCCCCYGTCCAAAAATCTCTCAAAAGATGCAGTGATACTCCAAAAAGTGTTCAAAAAGGYGCTTCTTAAGCACTGTATTTGAATTCTTACAGTCAACCAAAGACATATTCTGAAGTTCCTCTCTATTTTCCATATTGAAAAGTGAGATCTAACTAAAAAACAGTAGGCAAAAACAGTATTTTTCCTAATGACCTGGAAATTTAAGAAGGTTTCAATACTTAGATAAAAAAAAAAGTCTACTTCACCTTCTGAACCAAAAAAAAACACCACAAAGACACCATGGGAAATAAATTAAATAAAAACTGACAGATTTTAGTTTACCCTTGTTGATGACATTTCTCATTTTTGAGTTCTGCAGAAATAGTTTTGAACACATAAAAATTTTCAGGCTTTGGATTTTCTAAGTGAGAATCCATACCCATTCCATATTCTATTACCTACTGTTTTCCAAGTTCATGAAATTTTTTKGTTTTAGCCCAGCAAACAACCAAGCCCCAGCTGGCCACTTGTTCACTCCCTTGCCAGTGGAATCAGGGAGAGAATCAGGAGGGCTAGAGGTAGAAAACTCCTGGGTTGAGATAAAGACAATTTAATAGGGAAAGCAAAAGCCATGCACAAATAAAGCAAAACAAAGAATTAATTTGCTGCTTCCCATGGACAGACAGGTGCTCAGAGGTCTCCAGGAGAGCAGGACCCCATCACAGGTTACAGTGAGTTGGTAACAYAAACACCAACCCTACAAACATCCCCCGCTTCCACATTTTTCTCCCCTTTTATAGGGGGAGCATGTGCCATATGGTCTGGAATGTCTCTTTGGTCAGTTTGGATCACCTGTCCCAGCTGTGTCTCCTCCCAGCCTCCCGGGCACCCCCACATTCCTCTTCAGCATGGCAGCACAAAAAGCAGAAAAGGACTTGGCTCAGTGCAAGTCCTGCTCAACAATAACAAAACCATCTCTGTATTATCATGACTGTGTTCAGCACAAACCCAAAACACAGCCCCATAGCAGACACTKGGAAGGAAATTAGCCCTATCCCAGCCAAACCCAGCTTATTAAACCATACAGAWACCTCATATTTCACATGTACTCTCTGTCCAGTTTTTCTACATTCAGGTTGTCTTCCCACAGTCACCTATTGTTTCTGTATTTAAGTGGATAAAGTTGCAAAGATGAGCTTTCAAATGAAAAAATTTGCCTTATAAATTTGATTCTGTCTTTCCTGAATACAAAATACTATGTGGAAGCCAACAAATTGGAATATAAAGTCAAGGACACACTTAATGTAGGTAAGTACTGACATCAGTTTGTTTGGTTACCTTTGTTAAATTTCTGCATATACGGTTGTTGTCATTGTCACATAAAACCATTGTAACTGTAAGCCAGATGCAAAGATCAACTATTTGATGAAACTTAATCCAAATTTATTTTGTTGGTATCTTCTGGGAAGACAGAGAATGAATAAATATAGGAGAAGAAAATCAAAAGTATCTCTGACTGTGGGGGATTTTTTATACATATAATACCGTACAAAGAAACAGAAATGAGTTTAAATGGGTTTTGTGGATTTTATTTTGGATAATATTTTCTTTGAGGTTATTTTTATGTGTATGAATAGCTCATTTCACTGTGGAATTTGGGATAAATGAAATGCAAATGTTGCTTGTAGTGATATTTTTGATGTTGCTTTACAGCAGGTGAGCAGTAATTACATTTCCATCTGTGTAATTTTTCTTTTCTGTGTATGTACTGAACTTGCCTGACAAGTTTTTCCATCCTTTTTAGAAATATTACTTAAAAGAAATACCATTCACATTGACCGATGGAATAGCAGATGGTTTTAACTCTTTTATGTAAAAAATAAAAGATTAAAATATAGGCAAGTCAATTAGAGTGAGGTTTCCAGTAAGGCTTTTTAAAGGTAAGTCTTCCGATCCTTTAAAATCTGTTTACACTTATCCAGGAGTGGTAGTTTGGATCATCTGATACAACAATGTCTAAATATTCTGGGTCACCTCTAAAGTRTTAAATGCTCTGTTTCAAGGTGTAATTCCTGGCCTTCAGGGCCAACTAATACAGCATGACATACATCCATGCAGAAAGCCAACTCCAAAGGTGGCTGAATGTGTGCCATATATACTGGATGGGCTCAGGATTTCTACTGGATATATGATGGCCCTAAAGTATATATATTTGGGTTACAGAAAATGGAATCTTAAATCATGTCTGATATCACCTGGGAATTGAGTCTCAGTTCACCAGAATTTCCACTGCCTAAAGCCACCATGGCATACACAAAAAAAAAGATATTTTTGGATGTTTGCAAAGACTATAGAGAAGCTTAGATTAAATTGGAAGCCATATAGTGCCATGGCTTGAAACTTACTGAGAGCTGGAATGAATTAAACATGAATTAAACATATTCTCCACAGAGGCTTTGTTTCAGGGAGAACAAACTGGTTTAAATCAAATCAGAGCTTGGTTTTAGCACTTTTTCAATCATGTAAGAAAAATGGTTTCCACTTTCAAACTAAATAGCCATCCRCTAGGGTGTAATGCTAAAATTATCTTCTCCTCCTTTTCTAGTAAGCATCAGCTCCCAGAAGAGAGTTCAATATTACTAAACTTCAGAGGAAAGAGCCAAAATATGCTCCTAACTATACTAACAACTTTTTACACATTAACTTTCTAACAGTCTTCTTAATGTTGATTTCCTAGATTGCTCTGTATAGAAACCTCTAATATCTGGAAACATTATTTCATTATTCTTTATAAAAATATTAAATGTTTAATATTTTGATGTTGCAGTAGCTAAGCTAAATATTTCTTCTCATAACAACATCAGAAGGTTGTTCTCATTTTAAAAATTCATACATTATGACTATAAACATAGTTTATCCAGAACTTTGTCATCCCACCTACAAGTAAAATAAAATATTGTATCACCTCAAWAGGGAAGTTTCAAGGTCTTCATTTGATATATAGAATTAAAAAAACACAAGCCATATCATAAAACATTAGCAATGAAAATATATATTGGCCAAGAACCACTGCTTTAAAAACTACTTTGGCCTTTTTCTCTGCAAAGTAGCAGCAGTCTTCCTGTTAGTTTAACATAGCCAAGACATTGTCTGCAGAATTAAWTTCTACTGGAAATTACATAGAGAGATGTGTGGATGTATGCCAAGTTTGCCAGATTTCCTAAGCTTACAGTACCGTCCCTTCCTAATTCAATTTCCTCAAATTGTTCAAAAGCCTCCCTCCAGTTCTGTGGGATACA
>NW_026623380.1:630148-660950 GCF_030028575.1 Malurus melanocephalus
GGAGAGAACTCCTCATCATTTTACAAATCAACATTTCAGATAACACGTTCCATGACAGCATTTCCCCTTCTGGTGAAAGCTTTTTTTTTTGTTTTGTTTTTTTTTTTTTTTTTTTTTTTTTTTTTTTTTTTTTTTTTTTTTTTTTTTTTTTTTTTGTTTTTTGTGTGTGTACATCCTCTGCAGAAGATCCTAACATCTTCCTTTTTTTGTTTTTTTTTTTGTTTTTTGTGTGTGTACACCCTCTGCAGAAGATCCTAACATCTTCCTGTTGTATTTCTACTGACACAGTAGTGAGAATTTACAACCTATTAATCTGGTTTTTGCTTTCCAAAGATAACATGTTCCACATTTTTTACTATTTTAATATTTTCAGATAATTTCCACAAGATGCATATTTTGACTTATGATATTGCCCTTTTACAATCCATTATTGACTTTCTGTATTATGTTCCAARTTTTGCTAATTATTACAGAGGTGACTTCTGTGAGAAGCTACTGGAAGGTTCCCCATGTCTGGCACAGCCAATGCCCTTTGCTCCAAGACAGACCAGCCCCTGGCCAAGTCTGAGCCAGTCAGCAATGACAGCAGCATCTCTGTGATTTAAGAAGGAGAAGAAGGTTATTGTACAGAAGTAATTGCAGCCAGAGAAGAGCTGAGTGAGAATATGTGAGAGGAATATCTATGTAGACACCAAGGTCAGTGGACAAGGAGGGGGAGGAATTGGTCCCAGCACTGGAGTGGAGATCTCCTGCAGCCTGTGGTGCAGACCATGGTGAAGCAGCTGTGCCCCTGCAGCCCATGGAGATCAGTGAGGGTCAGAAATCCACCTGGAGGAGTCCCAACCTGGAGCAGCTGGAAGCCTGAACAAGGGCTGTGAACCTGTGGGAAACCCATCCTGGAGCAGGCTCCTGGTAGGGACCTGCAGAGAGAGGAGCCCATGCTGGGGCAGCTTTCCCTGAAGGAATTGTGACCTTGTGGAGGACCCACACTGGAAAGTCTGTGCCTGAAAGGCTGCACCCTATGGAAGAGTGACCCATGTTGGAGCAGTCTGTGGAGAGCTCTCACACATGGGATGGATTTGCATTGGACAAATTTGTGGAGCTCTGCATCTCATGGGACAGACCCTATGCAGATGCACTGCCTGTAATTCTCATTCCTTGTTTCCCTGTGACACTGAGGGAAAGGAGGTAGAGCTTGGGAAGGAGGGAGGGGTGAGGTSAACGTGTTTTTAACATTTATTTTACTTCTCCTTGCTCTGCTCTTATTTTGTAAGTTAGAAATTCAATTAATATTCCCAAGCAGAGTCTTTTTCACCCATGATGATATTTGGTGAGTGATCTCTCCCTGTTTTTAACTCATKAACCTTTTGCTGYATTTCCTCTCCCCTGTCCACTCATGGAGRGGAGTGATAGAGCAGCTTTGGTGGGTTTCTTCAATCCAGACAGGGTCAACCCTCTACATGAAGTTAAGCTAGATCATAACCTGTCTTTTCACTTACCCCCAGGCAAGTTACCCTGGTCAAGGAGGAAAAAGATTCCGATTTACRTGACCAAAGCAATGACCTTTTGCACTCATAGAAGTGAAAGTGGAGAAGYCAATTTTAGTTCCAGTTTCTATCACTAAAATCTCTCAACTTTGATCACCTTCTCCTCAAAAACTTACATCAGTGCTGTCATTGTAGGCATTAACACTATCAGCTCTGTGGCGTTGTACACTCACAGCTAAATTAGAACACRCTTATTAAAGACTAAYTGCTTTGAATAACACCATGGGTACWGTTAACAAATTTCTAATTAAGTTTGGTTTCAAATTTTTAAAATTGGATTAGTTTACCAGTTTTCTACATAATTCTAATACAAGGATCTGTGATTCCTCAATTATATATATATATATATATATATATATATATATATATATACTACCATGCATATAAGTGCACTTATCTATGGCCAGTTGCAAAATTTAACATTACTTTTTAGTAAACTGATGCTTTTTCTTTCGTTTTAAAAAACTGGTTTACTATCATTTGCATATTAAAATTGACTGATAACTATTTTTGTAAAATCTCTCATTTCTTTCTACTTTGTGAAGTAAAAGATTTGATTGACAAATTCTAATCAAAAATATCCTGTTTTCCATCTATTCATCAGTGTTTACAATGACGTTTAATGTTTCTGCACTTTCTATCATCTCAAACATTGATTTTACACATCATTTGTCCCATATCTTTACTGCTCATGTTATCCTATTAAAAATGTYCTTAAGTGCTGCTGATTTTGCAGTAACGAGAAAAAGTTTCAAAATCTTGACAGGCTTACCTGTCAGGTATAATACATTTACAARAAAAGGCAAATGTTATGGAAAAATTATCTTCATAACAGGTTTTCAGCATTGGGTTTATAAGGTTTGCTTTGAGATGATCCATGGAATACTTTACTTTCCCTGATACAATCTTTTCTCTTGAAGATAGCTAAAGGTGCAAGAACTACATTTTAGAAATTGCAACTTGGAAGTAACAAAAGAATCGTACTTAAATSAGCTTTATGTCGTACTCTTATCATAATCTCACCTCATTTCACTAGACAGACCCCATCATGTCTGGGATCCAGAAATGCCACCACCCTGCAGTACATCACTTTGAGTAAAAGAGGCAAAGCAGTTCTCACTTTTCCCAACATGATTCAACAATACAAACCTCCATGTTTAAAGAAAAAAATACATTGAAATATGAGATTCGTAAAATTAATTCATAATGAAACATTTCCTTTCCTGAAAGCTCTATTTCTGTATTAATTGGGAAAAGTGACAGTAGATGACACAGAGCTATGCCTCCTTAGCAAAATTAAAAACATGCAAGTATTGAAAAGTTACATATAAAACCTGTTATTTTCAGACAGAAAAAAATATAGGTTGAATATATGTGCCAACTTTATGAATATCAACTTTAAAATTTTGCTGCCTGAGAACAGGGAAATTATTCCAGTGCTTATTGCACATCTGTTTTCCTGGTGCTTCCCTCTCCTTTTTTTGTCTCTTTCAGGTATACATAAATGCACAGTTCATACACTGATAAAATTGGAGGCATCAGTAACTGTAAAACTTGAAAGCTGGAAAAATGTACAATTAACTAAACATACATCCTAAAAAGTACTCTCCGAAGTTAAATATATTGTGTCTCACTGAAATTAAAATGTATTTTAATTTCAATTCAGACATACAGTGCACAGCCACTCRCTTTTACATGAAATTAAACCAAAAATATCCTAAAGTATTGAATTCTTCATATTAACAAGCATTCAGTTCTCAGGACTGAGCTAAATCTAATTCAAAGTAATCTACTTCCCACACATCTTGTTTTATAGTGCAATTGTAGGATTCTCCAAACAAACTCTTTCACTGTTTTGTGTTCCTCTATCTGCCAATATACAAATAGTCACAATCACATGAGTTGATTGAGAGACATAGAAACCTTCAGCAAAAAATTGATGTCTTACATTCACTAATTCTTTSACAGTCAGAAACAAATTATACAGAAACATCAAAGCTCACAACAGGAATGCAGGACCTTACTTTAATAGCAGTCATATTATCCAGAGAAGACATGGATGCAGTCAAAAAAGAGATCTAGAATGAGCACATGCCTTTTTTTTTTTTTTTTTTTTTTTTTTTTTTCTTAATTACAATGAAATCAGTATAACCCTATCTAATATTTCTATTTGGCTAAAATGTCTTTCAGGAGAAATATATTCAGGAAAACTATGTTAAAGTCATTCTAAATATATATATTTGAGCATTTAATRTCTCTACCTGTTGGTGTTTGAATTCTGAAATATATTTAATGGTTTAAAATATATGCAATTTTTAATAAACAAATATTAAATTCAAGATTAGATTCACATCAACAGCTGGGGCATTTTCTGCTTAGCAATGAAATTAAGTATCTCTATGCTTGGCAAACTGGAAAAAGATTGATGGAAAATTGTATAGTCTCTCTGCCAACATCTGGAATAAATAGATTACTTTCAGCTTTATACTGTACTTTTTACTCTGTTAAGAAAATGCACCTGGTGTCATGCATCGTCTTCCTATAGGTCAGGTATTTACCAGAATCATCTCCTTTCTTTTTTAGAAGTCTTCACATATTATGATTTAATTGCAGAGGAAGCGATCTTGGTTGTGAGCATAATTGAAAGCAGCCCTTGAAGCTGCAATATTGACTGCTCCTCGAGTCTTGCACAATTTGGAATACTAAGATAATTGTAGTTAATGGACAATTATGTTACTCGTGCTCCAACTTCAGTGATGTTACCGTGTTTTTCAAAACATGGACTGTTGTGAATTTCTTGGTGGTTCAGAAATGCACAACTGATGGTGTCCAATGCATTTACTTTTCCTTTAATGATACTGATATCAATATTTGAGCTATTTACTGCAGACTTCCTTCCTAACCAAAACAGAAATAAGCACTTTTTAAAATTATATAAGCCAAAACTATTTTAGACTTCTGCATATGGATGAGATGAATCATTCCCTAAAAAAATCGCTATTTCTCTCAACTGATTATAGAGGAAATATAAAGTAATTTCCTCAAACACAAACATCTAAAATAGTGAAAGATTAAGCTCTGCCAAACTATCAGGTAATGGTCAAATAATTCCTATAGTTGTTTTATGATACAACTTTTTTCTTTAAGACTGATTTTTTTCTCTTTTTGAGGACTACTTAAATAAACAGTAAAGAAACAGCAAACACCCYGTTTTTTCATAATCTTAGTAGTTCATATAGTTGATCATATTTTATGTAAAGTGAATTCCTTAAAACATTCCTTCAACRCTTTAAAGAGACAAGATGGATAAATATATTGTTTAATTCAGCTGCCCATAAAAGGTGTCCTTAAGGGGCTTTAAGGAGTCTACAAATATTTTCCTAATTTTACTTGTCTTTTACATTTTTTATTCTTTATATATTCATTTCTCTGGGTCYGTATCGCTATCTCACATCATATGTAGAGTGTAATTTTTTTTGCTGTTTGAGAGGTTGTTTATGTTTCATGCTCCCCCACTTTCATTTGCACACTATCTGGGGTCATTTCCAAGTTGATTAGGTAGGTATTAGGTATACCTATCCAAAAAATAATGTATTACCCCCAGCCTTCAGTGAATAAGTAAAACTACAAAAATATTTTCTTGCAATAAAATTGTAATGAAATTTTATCATGGGGAAAAACAAAAATTAAATTTAAAAGGGCATTTTTTTCACCAATGGCTGTATTTTTGTTGCATTTTATGCCTTGCTGCTACGTTTTCTTTCTCAAAGCCTATGGCAAGGCATAAAATCCAATGAGATATTTTTCTAAAAAATTAGTATAGTGTGAGGACTGCAATGATTCATAAGACTGTATGAGGTCTTTTACCTCTAAGTCATGGGCTGGAAAGCAGCAGAGGCTGAAAAGGGACTGAAAGGYCACCATCTGGCAGCTGCTCTAAAGGTGCAGAACAAGTCACCAGCAGAAGTCAAATCCTAGGGGACAAGCATCTATAAYACAAAAATCATCAAAACACCTGGTGTTCATTGGCAACCTCGGTAACAGAATGAAGATTGACATGAAGATGCAATTGCATTCTCATCTTCAGGTGCAGTCCCCACGGACTGGAGTCAAGATCCGTGAGTTAATATCAGTGGGCAACTGACTGCAGATGTATCTGCTTGTGGAGATAAGAAAATTATTTCAATTTTTATGGCTGTCACAAGCTAATATGCTTTTTTAAATCTTTTCTAAAGGAATAATGACTTCCTCTTTTAAAAATAATTTTGTTATTCCCTGCAACAGGCAAACATTGGCATTGGCATAAATTCTGTGATCATCGTACTCCTTTCTTTCTTTTGTACTCAGGCAAATGCAGGGATGTATTCAAATCTTTATAATTCAATATTTTCATTGTGCTAAAGCCAGTGCATGAAATAATGCTTCTAAAGGRATGTTTCTTAACTCCACTTGCAGGTTTGTCCTTGAATAGTTGATTGGCCCTGAACTCTTCTTCTTTATTCTACTAGTTGCTTCCTTTAATTTCTTCTCAATTTTGACTGTCTTCATTTCTGTTCCTCATTGTTTCCATTGATTCTGCTTCCATTGGTTATTTTTAAGACCTGGATGACTTACTTTCCTCCTTAATCCTTAGACTGTTAGCTGGTTAATAAACACACTGTAATWAATAAAAGGAAGGGAAAAAAGGACAGCCTCTGAAGAATTCCTGCTGACAGTAGTCCTCACAGACATTTTCTGGCTTTCAGTAAAACTGATGCTTCCTCAGAGGCTGTGTTTTGAGTTTTGGAGAGCATTTAGGAGACAATCATTAAGTGCTCCATTTCATCTGAGATTTCTTGTTTTCCCTAATTTACAGGGACAATTAAGACATTGTGAGATTACATATCAAGGTATTATGAACATGCATGAGAAACAGGATTCTGATTCTTTCACACTTTATCTAAAGGCTCTTCATCAACTTTATACCAGCATATTTTTTATTTTGTAGGGTGGAATGCCTGAAAAAAAGCTGTCTTTTTGCTCCGTTTTTCATCTTAACATCTTATTCATTAAGGATAGCATAAAMAAGGTTTCACAGTTTATTATTGTATTATGATGAATAAGCTAAAAGAAAAATCTATAAATTTAGAGATTTTTTACTACTTTCATTAGCCATCTGTCCTGGTTTTGGTATTTCTCCTCCTTATCACAGATTTTCAAGGCTAAAAAGCCCTTTTTTCAGGAAATCATTTCCATTGTTCTGTCAGTGTCTTTTGATTTTTTTTAAGTGTGAGCATCTTCTGTTACCTGGTAACTTATAATATAGCTGAGGATATAGAAAGAGCACTGAGACCAATATCTCTTCTGGCATTTCATGTCCCATTTATTCAACACTAAATGAAAATATGTTTCCCTAGATAGATGGTTTATTTTTCATTTCCTCTCCCTTAAAAAATATTATCACTACAAAACCCTCTTTGAACCTAGAGAAATGTTAATTACAAGCAGATAACCTCTGACATAAAACTTAACTAGAATAATATACATTTGCATGTGAACAGTTTTATTCCCGAAGAGTATGTTTCATGCCTTTGCTCACAGAGCCTGGCAGAATGTAATTTGCAGGTGGTCAGAACCATAAATCTATTCCTACTTATGAATCATTTTCTTGTTACTTAAAATTCTAATATATTCCATCTAATCTGTRTAACTTCTTCTAATATCTGGTCTTCCAAGACCACAGAGTTAAATGCTTGAGTGTAATACATCAGGAACAAATAGATATTTTGGAAATGGATGTAAAAGATATGATATCTGGATTGGCGCTTCAGCTTCACCACAGATTTCTTTCACAATTGGAAAAATCTCTTATAATACAACTTTAAAGTATATTTTGACCCTAACATCCACTGATATCAGCCAAATGAATTAAAGTGCCCAAATACATTGAAAAATTATCTGTTTTTTCTAATTGTTAAGAACAGAGAGAATTAAGAGTGAGAATGAATAATGAGAATTTTTGTTAAAGAAAAATTGCTACCCAGGATATGTGTAAGGCTTTAATATTAATATAGACTAGAAAAAAAAAAGAAAAACAAAAATCAACGATACTAATTGAAATAATTCTTTGGAATCAACACATTCAAGTGGCTCTTTTGGCAAATTTCTGTAGTTTCAAACATTAACAATTCAAATGATAGATGTAGTAACTCCTGGAAGCCTGTAATGCGTTAAAATATTTAAATACTATTTTCTCTTTTAGCAGTTATATTGATAGAATATATTGTAGGTGCATGAAAAAAACCTGATCAAGACAACAACCTCCGACAAATTTTAATTCACAACCAAAACCACTGGCCAAAATTATCAACTCCAGTAATATTTCACTGTCCCTGTGGATATCTTTACTGCATGGACAAGGATGATGACCCAAAGTGCACACTCGCAGCAGAATCACAGAATATTCTGAGTTGTAAAGGACCAACAGGGACCACTTCTTAAGTGAATATCCCATTCTGGGATCAAGCCCACAACCTTGGTGTTGTCAGCACTGTGCTCTAACGAGCAGAGCTAATCTCAAATTTCACATGTGGAATTTTCTCATTCAGGAGTAGCAGCAGATGGTGTCACTCCACCCAAAAGCTGAAGGGTCACTCAGGGATATCAAGAAGAACACTMACTTTAGGTTGATGTGAGGGCACTCAATGCCAGGAGGTTTTAGTGGGTGCCATCCTAGCTCCCAGGGCAGGCTTCCCTTCACAGACCCACTATTCCCAGGGAAAACACTTCAGCCACTGTKTTTAGTGGGGATAAAAGCAGAGGTACCTTTCAAAAGACACAGTWAACAACTACTCAACAATTATGCCAGATGTCTGCAGCAGAATTTTCAAAGCCATGTAGAAAACCAACTTATTTCATGCTATCTTTACTAGGCTGAAATTCAGATTAATTTTGTTCAGAAGAATTCCAAATGAATTGGAAACTAATTATTGACTATGTGCCACTTTAGCATGKAACTTGGTCATCTCTAAGATTTCCACAGATTTTTCTATTTAATTTTATTCCAGCAACTAAAAAATAGTAAATATTGTTAAACATTTACATTTATTAAAATGTTAACATGGAATATTCTCTCAAAATTTTCAGGAAATCACTTCTGAAAAACACTCAGATGCAAGATGCACTTTTGTGCTATCATTTATTGTATTATTGGAGTAGACAGAAAAAGATACTCTAACTGCAATAGAAATGAAACTCTCAATTTTGATTTTAATAAAAATTTTATTTAAATACATCACAACACCCATTTTGTGGGACTTCAAATTCTAAACCTTAATAGAATGAATAAAATTATTAAAATCTAATAATCAAGGATGAAAAGACATCCATAGATGATCTAAATGTAAGACAATTATACCTTCATTCTACAGTAATGAATTTCTTAAAGTTTATTTTCATGAAAAGTACATGCACAATCTCTCCATTTTCACCTAATTGAAAATGTAAAAAAAAATTTCAAAAAGTGCCAGTTGCAACTTTTTAATCTTAGAGTGCATTGCTTTTTTTTCAAAGTTACTAAATTTGCATTATTTTTATCCACTTAAAAATGCTAATATACTAAATAAATACTGAAATTTTAACAGTGAATATTTTTCACAATACTTAAAATCCCAATAAAAAAGAAAAAATGGAAAAGAAAGAAACCTACCAAAAGAGAAAAAAATATCCCAAACATCTAATTAGTATGAGTTGGTATCACTGGCAAGTCAGGCAAAAAACTAGGGAATTTGTTAAGTCAATGATGATATTGTTCATTTTAATGACAGCAGTTAGGAAAAAGGTGGCAGTTTATGACTGCCTTGTCTAAAATAAATGTTCATATTTTCATTCCTCTTTAATTTTGCTTTAATATGGGGAGGCCTGGCACACTACAAAGTTTTACACTATTCTGGAAACAGTCTGCAGGAGATATAAAACTAATGATCCAAACTAAAAAGAGTATCTGTTAAATGAGAACATAAGTTGAGCCAAAATACCTTCTTATTTCACTGTATATATTATATGCTGAAAGGGTCAAGTTACTCCAAAGTACTGGCATAGATAGACAGTCTGGGTTTTGGGGGTTTTTTTGTTGGTCATCTGGCTAATTTTAGGTAAATTGAATACAAATGGCCCACTTAGCCTACTATTCAGTCTAGGGAAGTATTGAAAAGAGATATTAAGGAAGGTATTTAGAAGCATTTAATATAATAGAATACTTTAAATTACTTCCAAATTTGTTTAGCTCATAGTGGTAGCCATGGAAAATATTTTCTGCAGATAGGAATGTTAATAGCATGTTGAAAAGAAGCTGCTGTTGATGCAGAAGCTCTGAAAATTAGAAACTGGGATGATTATGAGGCCTTGTCAAATATAAAAATGCTGAGGTGACCCTTTCTGTGCTGGCTATGTGCATGTAGAACTCAGTGAGGATTAACACATAGGCATTAACTCTCTGAAAGAGTATAGCCCTGAGGGGAGAGAGACAGAGCAGGAAGAGCTCTCTGTCAAGATTGCAAGCCCCACTGTAAAATCAACACCTACCTTGTGACTTATTCCATTTAGTCAATTAGTAAGGAACCACCATAAACACAAATGTGAGGTTTCAAACTGCTTACAGATAGTTATGGTTTGCTATACTTGTATGGTAAAACAATCAAAAATAATCTATTGTCCTTCTGTCCTCTGCAGTTGTCTTTATTCCATAAAGAGACAGTTGTATCTTCTGGTAGTAGTTTGCCTTCACTGATACTGAATTKCCTTTCTAAATCACAAAATCATCATAGAACAGTTTGCTTTTGAAGGGATATTAGTCACAATCCATTCAGTAGAGGGTTTATTTTAAATTCTCATCAGGATGAGCAAAGACACCTGTCCACAAGTCAGGGAATTTTTAAGCTCTTACTGTCCAGTTGCCTTAACTCCAGCAACCAGCCCACAATTTAGTCTCAGGCCAACAAGCCCTGAGCCTTTCTGACACACTTCAACAAGCCCCTGGTCCCCACAATAAGCCAATACAGAGTCAGGCGTAGACAGCTGCACTATGCCAAGAAAAAAAATGAAAGAAGTGGTGGCAGAAAAGAGAGAAAGAGAAGGTCCTGCTGCATAGTGGGTCCAGATCTTGGGTCAATAGAGAGAGAGAGAGAGAGAGAGAGGGTGAGAGAGAGGAAAAAAGGAGGTGAGGGGTACTGACCCACTTTATTATCACACTATTTCCAGGATTGAAGGTTGTTGGGGTTTTTGTTGGAATTTTTGGCTATTTCTCCCTAGCTAATGTAAAAATACAGTAAAAGCTCCCAGCAGAAAATATTCAGATAAAAATTCTAATATAAAAGCAGGTCATTTCTCCTTAGCCTTAACTTTCAATCTTTTCACCACAAGACTAACATTTCGTAACATTTTTGTCTCCCTAAAAGATTTTATGTCTAAAAGCCTCCTAAAAACATTGTCWGCTTTTGTTTTCTAGTACATTAGATTAATTTATCTGCATAAACATGCATTTCTTAAACAAACTGTAAGAGATTTGTTGATGAATCTCACCCAAATAGGATTAGATTTAAAAAGCAGCCTACTTTTCCTTTTCAGGTATATTCCAGAAGACAGCCATCCCTGTGTTTTATCAGAACAAAGAAAAATAACTAGACCATAGTGACTCTCTGGAGAAAATTCAAATTTGCTGATTTGAAAAGCCCAAGTTAGCATGGCAATATATATAGATACAGATATATATAGATATATATCTAGATAACYGTCTGCTTACTTAGATGAATTCAGGGAGCTTCACTAAGACCCATTTAATCAGACTGGAAAATAAGAATCTCTAAACTTTATAGCAGAGAAGCATCTGGGTTTCAGAAGCAGTCAGGATCAAATTCTARTATAAAATAAGCGATATCCACATACTGTAGTGGATAGTCAATAGTACCTATACACCTGCATCTGAGTTGAAATTTAAATCTTTTGAAGCAAGCAATACTGTTGTATAAATCATGAAGTTGGCATTCTGTAAAATTTCCCAGTGGTTGCAATACACTCTGTCTTAGGGTAAGGTCTTCAAAATTTGGCTTTCTGTGAGCATAAAACAGACRGTTCATAGTCATAGAAACCAGAACAACAATATCCCAGAAACCAAACATATTGCATTAGCAGTGAGCAAATTCATATTGGCTTACTCTATACAGAAGTAAATGCTAATAAACATCGACTTTCTGGTACAAGTTTCAAAGGCTGAAGTCATGCAAAAGCTTAATTCTGCAAATTTGTTAAACCAAAAAATGAGAAATATATCTCAAATGGCTTCTTAATCATCAAGGAATTCAAGTTCCTCAGACAATGTGAGCCTAGTAATTTTACTTGTGTCAATCAAAAAAAAACCCAAAAAAAAAAAGCCCAAAAACCCAATCAAACAAGACAAACCAACCACCAAAAATACCCACAAACCCTCTGGCTCTATAATACCAACTATGTTCACTGCAGCACATGTAAACTGAGTCACATGTAAACTGAGTCACATTTTTGTCCAAATGTAAGATGAATCTAGTATCACAAACCAGACAGTCTTTTTCTTTTCCTTTTTTTTATATCTTCAGAAAGGATAAAGAAGAAAAATAATAATAAAAATATTCTGTAACAGGGTTTATTAAGTAAATRAAAGTTCTCTCATCTCAATTTTTAGATTTCTTTTTTTCTACAATGGCAGTTTATAGCAAGCTTTTAGATTATCCTTGCCAACTGTGGAATCACATACTTAAGACTCTTTTGAAGATGACACAAGGAAAAAGTGATTGACCAATAGAGGCTCCTAAAACCCAATTAGAGCAGAATGAGTAATCAGAAATAACATCTCAGATAGAAATCTGATGTATTAATTGGACCAGCTTGGGAACTATGTAAATAAAAATAAGCTATTTATTATGTGCTACCACAGGGAAAAAAAACAACAAAAACAGATCATGAATTCTTTCGGCAATTAATTACTTGTCTTAAGGAGTAAAGATTTGAGAAGTAAAAATCTTAGGAGCAGCAGACCACCAAATGCTGTATGCTAAGTGTCTCTAGCTGATTGACCATTTCTTTGCAACTGCCTATGTCCTTGAAATATTTTTTATAAGATCTCAGTGCAAAGCAAGAGATTAAAAACATTTCTTCTCATGTGTTCATGTCATTGAATTCACAGTAATAATACAAAAAATGTAGAGTTTGAATTTTTCATCATTGTAAAAAGTTCATGAAACTCTTGCCAAGTCACTGAACAGCAAGGAAAACTAGGTGATGACACAGGAGTAAACTAACAAAAAAACTTTTGGAAATTCGCAGCCTAAGAAATGTTAAGGTAYATACTTTTGATCTATAGCCTACTTGCAGTAAAGACTGTCTATGTAATGAAGATCTGTCAAAGTATTTTTTTCCAACATTTAATAAGTATCTGTTTATAAATGTATTTGATAACAAATGAAAATAAATGTGTTCAAGGAAAACTAAGGTCTTCWTTCAGATAGTGATGAAACACACTTGAAAGTGAAATTGCACACCTAAAATTAGGGGTCAAACATTTTAAGACATATACCTATATTTAAATTCACTTGGAATACCATCCACTGAAACTGTGAACAGTCTTACAAGTTACAAGCAGATTTTTGTTTCCACTGCATTTTTCTTCTGTTGTCTTCCATGTAGGTGTGAAAATAGCACCCAAATAAAAAGAAAGAAATCCAAATGAAWAAGTCCAGTCAGTTTAACCATGGTTTCCCAAAAGTATAGCTGMAAATCAGGTATTTTGACAGCAGTGCAACTTTTGAAAGTGATATCCTTTTTTAAGTTGAAAGAAAATTTCTGATTTAGCTGATCTAYAGATCAGATCTGATGTGGAAAAACATACCTTTTCAGGTCATTTAGTTTATTTGACTCCCTAATCAGCATCACTTCCTAGAAAATATTTTTGAGATGAAAAATGACGGTGAGGTTGTGCTGCTGAAAATTCATACCTTTTTATTTTTCACTGTGGCCCTTGATGACTTGATCTCTGCACAAGTTCCTAGGCYAATGTGACTGTAAAATATGCACCAGCAGTTCAGAGGTCATCTTCATTCATTCCTTATGCTGAATGTGTCAATACCTCTATAGGAAGACAAAAACTATCAGCACTATAGAGAGGTTTCCTGCTCTTCTGTATGCTCTGTTCTTCAAAAGGCACAGGCTTCAAACAGCAGGTCAGGATAAATTATGAGAAATATTTTCAACAGCASCACTCTTTTCACAGTGAGCCATGTKTAGACATATTTTGACAATATTCCCAGCTGTACAGTTAAATCATGTTGATCATTTATTTGTCTTCCAGGGGCCATGCAATATCTGTCATCAAGAGGTTAGCACAACTGTAATTTACCAGGCCTCTCAGTATGAGTCCTCTACTGTTCTCAGCTTCCAGAAATTGCAATAACACAGTTTCTCAGAATGAAGCAGATGTGACCAGACCATGTGTTCTTTAATCTCACTCATATGAAAGTGGTGGTTTAGCTTTGAGGAGGTAGTGTTGGTTACTAAAGTCTTTTAACAATACAGGACACAAAATTCAAGACTTCCCTGAAATAATTCTCTGAGAGATTTATTTTGTTGAACCAAGTGCTTAGAGGCATTTTATAATTTTATAACCAAAGGTTAAAGGTAGAAAGAACTTTTGTTATAGGGAATTTAGAGGATGCAGCAGAACATTTTACAGTCATTCACTGACATACAAGCACAAAAAAAAAAAAATCATTAAGTATTTTCATTTAATCACAGAAAGGTCTGAGGTGGGAATGGACCTCTGGAAGTCATCTGGTTCAGCCACCCTGCTCAAGCAAGGCCACCTGAAGCCAGTTTCCCAGGACATTATCTAGACAGCTTTGGACTATCTCCAAGRCCAGTGGCTCCAAAACCTCTCTGGGTAACTGTTTCAGTGCTCAGTCATCCTCACGGGGAAAATTACTTGTTGTTGTTGAAGAGGAACTCCTGTGATTCAGTTTGTATTCCTTGTGTCTGGTCCTGTTCACTTAGGGCTCCTGTCATTTTTACCTTATTTCTTGTTTGTTGAGATAAACCACTCTTGAGGTCAGATATTTTTGTGATATTGTAGGGCTTCACAGTGCCATGGTGTAGAATTATCATTCAATCATTCTTTTTTTTTTTTTTTTTTTTTTTTTTTTTTTTTTTTTTTTTTTTTTTTTTTTTTTTTTTTTTTTTTTTTTTTTTTTTAATCAAGATTGTATTTTATATGACACGAAGTCTGGTTTTCCATCAATGTGTATTTCATCTTTTATAAGAACAAAATGAAAAGCTACAATGAAATATATTTATTCAGGTCATTTGGACATTGCATCTTCTGTGTGGCTACAGACCTCAAGAGAGTTATTAATCAAATGACTCATAAGCCTTTTCTCCTCTATGGGCCAAATTTTGCARCTGGACAATTCATATTAATTCTCTTTGATAGTCATGATGCATAATTTTTACTACTCCTGTTGAACCAAAAAGACTCTTCCTTTCTATCCTCCGAAATTATTGCATGAGTCTAAATGAATTCTGAAAAGTCCTGTAAGAAACTTCAATATTTTGAACAAGGAATTGATCAGAAATCAAGCATTCCATTTTATTTTCTCTACTGGAAAACTAAGCTAGAGATATTTGAAAAGTGTATATAACAGTACAGCTGCAGCATAGATGTCCTGTCTATGAAGAATTCTTGGTGTACACAAGTGGAAGGGGACTGGATATTTTAATTAGAAGTCAGATTATAGAATGGCCTTCTTTACTTAAAAATATATCTCCTCTCCCACTGCTCCTAGACTCTTAGTCTTCATATCTTATTCTAGTATGGAGATTTGCAATCTAAAATACCCAATAGTATTCCTATTTATACAACAACAGCATATGATGTTTCCTGTTGTGTAAGACAATTTTATCCTCATAGGATCAAACTTATTTTGATAGACATAGAGAAAAAGAAGCTATCAGGTTTGCTTGGTTTCTTTTTTCCTYCTTGAAAATCCATGCTTTTAGTCCAGCTGTACTGAAATACAGACATCAAACAAAACAARTACATTGACTAATTTAAATAATATTATTATTTACTATCACAGATGGTAAAGTTATGGCATTAATTTATGGCAGCATGCTTTCTATCTGAGAATATTTAATTTATATAGCAGGTTTAGTTACCTCACTGTTGTATTAGCTTTATTCAGAAAACATTTTTTTTATGACAAGGTTTTATACTCATGTGAAAGCCTTATTGGAGTTTTCTTGGGTTTGTTTTGTTTTGTTTTGTTTTGTTTTTTTGAGAAGTAACAAATGTTATTTGAATGGCATTTAGAAACTAGAAGAAAGAAATTCTGGCAGCATCCAGATGTCTCCTTTTATGAATGTAAGGAACAGAGTTCCTACCTGTTTCCTTAGAGAGTTGTGAGTGGGCTATACAACCACAGGTTTCACCAACAAAGCCAACCTAATTTAGATCCCATTCTTTGCCTGCTTTCTCCCGGCCTTTATTTCCTACTCAAACTACTGCAGTTCTCTACTGATTCAGTTACAATGTTGTAATATGTTATCTGTGGGCTGCAAAGAAAATCAGCACAGAAAGCAATAATATAACAATTGTCAGAGGGGAGAGACAAGGTGGGAGGTTACTTTCAGTACAGATCATATTGGCTATCACTAATAATAAKYAACTATATTAATTTTAATAATAATWAGCAAAACTAGCTAAAATTTAGTCACCCAATATCCCTAAGAAGATATAGATTTTAAAACCTCRTTATAATGGGTTTTCCAAAGCAGCATCAGTAGTATCAGGTTTTTGTGGTTTGTGTGTACCTCTAATATTAATGTTTTAATCCAAAGTACAAGCACTTCACATAACTCTTGAAAATCAAATATAGTCAAGTTGTTTAGAAATCGTGACAGACTTGAGAATGMCATCAATAGAAGTCAACTGCAAATGTAATTTCTGGGTGTCTCAAGTTCATGATCACATCTAAACAGTGTAAGTGAGAACAGCATAGCACAACTGTTGAAAATGCCTCTGCTAGAATAATTTGCACATAAGGCACTAACATATATTTCTATAAATATTGTCTTTGGGAACCTAAGAAGAAAATTTATTTACCATGTTATAGCAATAAATGAATCATTTGACCTTTTTTTGTTGCAACAGAATATCCAGTAACCAGAGAAACTGGGCCATTCATATTCTTGTTTTGATGTACATCCAAATTACACATTAATGATAATAAAAATAATAATGAGTCACATGATACAGACCCTCCAAATTATAGCTGTTTGAACAGCATCTACATTTTCTGTCAGTCCTGTTCAGACTAAACTGATGAATTTCTTTCATATCTAACACACAAATTGCATATTTGGTAATAAGCATTCACACAACCACAAATTTTGTGATTTAAATATATGATTTAGGGTTTCTGCCTGTATCATGGTTATTGGAAACAATGTTTAATAAAAGGGGTATTAATTACTTCATTTTACACATAGTTAAATATTTCAGAAGAGGATTGCGTTGTTTATAATCTTAATAGACTCGGTTAAAAAAAATATTTTCAAGGTCTTGCTATAGACTTCTTATMTTTGTTCTAAACATTTGTTGTATAATTACTAGTTGAGCTCACTTTCTCCAACCAGCATATGATAATATGAAGAATTGTTATATTGTCTTACTTGTGCTACTCATTTGTAGGTCCCAAAGAAAGTGTACAAAGGTGACGGAAATTCACACTCCCACAACTTTAGTAGTGTTAGGCAGATACTGGTTACAAACATTGAAGCCTTAGCTAAATTTCTTTTCAATAATCGGCTGTGGCCATGCAGAGCATTTGTAGTAGGGTAGTTTTGTATTCTGTCCTTGACTACCAGAGCTTTAGGGAAATGTGAACAGTGTAGGACTYGCATATCCTTGTCATCGTGATGACTCCTCAGTGGAGTTATATGGAATGAGTTCTGGAGGACTGAAAAAGAAATTATAAAACCAGTCATTCAAAACAATTTTTCTCTTTGTGGTGTGACCACTGAAAACTGAACAGTGGTCTTAAAATGGGTATTCCTCAGAGAATTCTTTTAACTTGAATATAATCATATCAGTAATCTCTCTTTTGTCTTATTCATTAAACTTGAGGGAAAAACTTATTGAAGATGCAATATTTTCAAGTGTTCTAATTTTCCCAAGGTCATTTTAGGAGATAAAAGGAATTAAACCATACACAATGGTGCGCTACTTGATTACATTTTTAACATCTCATCAGTGCTCTTTAGTGACTTACATTTTTCACTACCTGTTCTTCTTTGTTACAGCTCCCTGTGTTTTGCTTTCCATACTTTCAGACTTTCCTTAATTATATTGAGATGCAGTCAGAGACAAGGTGTAGGAAAGGTGAATTAAAAAACAATCCCTGATAATCATGAAGACACGATCTACATTGCCTCCCTTGACATGTCTACTCATATATTCATACAAAATGGGCCAGAGATGTATAGCTGGGAAAAAAACTGTGGTTAGCAGACTTTTTTTTTTTTTTTTCTCCATGCTTGTAATCCCATGGCTTTCCACAGACAAAAGTGATGAATTACTATCAACCAAGACAGCTTTTTGATGTGTCCTCTTGTACGTGAAAAACTGAGCTGAGACCACCTGAAGTCATTTCTCTAGAGATTTTGAACAAGTATAAAAAATGGTTTTGTTTTGGACTTGGTAGGCCTCAGAAATGAAAATGCCAGTATGTCGAGGACAACACATCAATCTAATTTGCTACCTGCATTCCCAATCCTGTTCCTTCCCTAGTGAAACTGGTGCACAGTATGTGATACAACAGCAACCATATTCCACTATTAAGCTGTAGCTCTGTTCAGGATGTGAGGGTTTGTCTTTTTAAACAAGCTTTGATCTCAAAGTCTGTTGGTACAAAAAGCTGGTGAAATATTTATTTAATTTAAAGTCACGTAGGGAATCTATTTAATTAAAAGAGAGAAATAATGGGATGAGCAGTTGTAGTTAAATCACTTGATGCCATCAAGTAGCATCGCGGTTTTATTATTTTTTTGCTAAAGAACGATTTGATATTTTGCAGTGGGGTTATTCTGCTATTTTATTCTTCTGTGTAATAAGACAATAGCAAAAGCAAATGTGAAAGAAAAAGCCAAACCAAGCTTTAGTTGAAATAGCCTAGAAGCAAGAGGATTGGGAAAGCTGTGGATACATGCAAATATTGTTTCTTCTTACTTTCATCCATCTGAATGATAAGAATGATTTCTGGTGCCTTCTGATTACTGTGGACATACTGAAAATAGGATTTTCCAGAGTACATGGGGTGATGCACAAAAGGAATTTCTAGAGCACATGCAGAAATGTGATTTCTGTATAAGGATTCTTTGAATAACAGAAGTATTTCCATCCATTAAAAAAAAAAAAATCTAGAATCAGTAAAATCCTAAGCTTCCTTTACTTCAATGTGATTTTTAAAAGTCTTCGCTTTTTGATTATGTGACAACATTCATCATTAGCCAAGTAAATAGAGTGACAATATACATACACAATTCATGATCAGTTCCAACAAATTTCTGCACCTCTGTTTAATTTCATTTTTCTAAGCATTCCTGTACCCCAACTTCAGTACAGTGAAGGTACTCTCCATTTTTAGAATTAATAAAAATTTGAGTTATTTCATGTATGATTTTTTCTTTGCATGTGAGGATGTGCAAGGTGAGACATAATGTCCAATTAATAATGTGGGTAAAACCTTTAGCTGAAAGTACTGTACATTAATTCAGATCCACTAAAACGAAGTTAGAATACCTGATATTTCCTATAGTAACTTTGCACTGCACTGTAATATACACAAAATGTTGCATTGAAAGGTTACATTTTATCATAATTTCCTTGTGTCATAATTAGCTGTCTGTCACATTATCCAAGAATATTGCAATTTCTGAAAAACAATATTAGAAATAGGAACATATACATTTGATACAGCATAGGCTTAAGTTAGACCAGATGAATTTAATCTTATCAATCCACTGAGGAACTATTGATCTTTGCTGAAGTGAATAACACAATTTCCAACTGGATGAGTATTGACTTCAAATACTGGCCTCCTGAGGGAAAACATTCCTTCATATTCACTGAAATACAAAGAACACATGCTGCTGAGCTTGGTTGYATCTATCACAAAGATTAATACCAAGCCTTTGAGGGAGATCCTACACAAGATATTCTAGAAGGCATGGCACACATGGACACTGTACCATGAATCCCACTTTTGAGGAAGCATTTCTAGCAATTAGTTGAAGCCTCTTCTGAGTGAAATGGAAACTATTGATAAACTACATGAGTCGTACAGTATGAGCAATAATTCTAAGTCAAATTATAGATTATTTATATAAACATACTGTTAARAGCAAACAACTGCAAAATAAGAAGATGCTAAAAACAGGCTTTATGTCACAATAATGAAGAGAATTGAAAGTTACAAATCTGAAAATTTGACACCTAAATAATTTTAATCAAAGAAATTAAACTATATAACATTGGTGCATTTCTTATAAGTGCTAGAATGAATGGATTGTAGTCTCAGCTTGCCTCAATGAGTTTATCCATGGCATACCTCATTATATTTGCAGATATGCATGCAGCTAGGCAATGAAACATAGGCCTGGTAAAAGAGATGTGTTTAGTTAGCTAGACTACTAGTGATTTGGCTATGAAGAAAACAACCTCTTAAAATCCTGTAAGGAATCTAAACTGATAAATTGAGATATAAGTGTAAACCGGATGTCTCTGTAACCACTGAAATGCTGAAAATCCCTTCTCATCTGCACCCTACTGGAACCACTTCTTTGCAAGAACTTGTTATTTCACTTCAGATTCTTGAATAGCCATAAATATGTTTCTGCACACACCCAGATATTTAATAAAAATGCATGTAGTAAAGGTTGAAAAATAATCTAATATTATCATTTAAAATTTGCCTGCAGATGAAYGCTGGAGATCTGTCCCTTGATCTGCTTTAATTCACATAGCATGCTGCATTTTTTTACCTGAAAATTTTCCTGCAAGCTTACAGTTCTGTGTTTTGGCTTTGTCTCAGGGCATGGTAATCAGTCCTAAATGTCCTTGGAAACTGAAATATTTATGTATGTCTGCTTGATGAGCAGCCATTGTCCTCATGCACTCAAGCACAACCAAATTCCACACATAATATGGTGGCAGCAGCTAAAATCAGGCTTTTCTTATAGAGGAGGCAAAATGTCAGAGTGTGCTCACAGTAAAGTTACTCTGTTTCCTGAGACAATTTAAGTSTCTATCTTCCACTGCCCTAGAGACAGTTTTAACTATCAAGCTAACATGTTGATATATTTTTTTTCTGGTTAAAGCCCTTTTTTATGAGGCAATGAGTTGCTCTCATATGCTGCTGAGATGCCACAACATCAGTCAGAGTTCAAAATATTCAGCAGCTGACAAGAGATACTCAGAAACTTCCCAACTGGGACAGAATTTCAGCTCCTGTTTACAGAAATGGCTGTGTGAGTAAAACCAAATTGCTAGTCATACAAAACAAGCAGTTTTCTTGCTGTGAAAAATAGATACAAATAGGAACTGCATATGAAATCACTTCTGTGTATGTACCCCTGAGTCTGTGCTCTCTGAATAAAACTGCTTGAATGAAATAGGACTTGGATTGGGTGAAACAGTATATTTCTTTAGATGAGATTTAAAATTTCTGTTGAGAACACAGATAATCCAGTTATCTGATTTACAAGTGCATGATTCATTTGATCAAACTACTGTATCCTTAAGGATACACATAATAAATTTATAGACAGACACACTTCTTCTTCGTAGTTCACTGAGTTCATATATTTTCTTTCATATTCAATTCATCACCTGAACTTATACATGTGCAGAATTATTGCCTTTCTTATTYTGAAATGTACCTTAGACTTGAGTTTTTTACAACTATGATAGTTGTGGATTTGTGTCTCCTGTTACATTCCACAGAGTAACTTCCAGTACAAAGTAAGCTTCGTAAATAATTTTAATAATTAGTGTATCCAYAACAGATTTCATCTAGGACTCATTCAGTCTGCAGCATGGAAACATCTTTCCATTGCATAGTCAATACCCTACGCTGTTGTTCACAGCATCTGAGGTCCCATTAAAAGCTTCTCAGAGTCTTCACATTTCCCACATAATTAAAATTATAGTATGTCTTGCCCTTCTGTTTTGAAGATAACCTTCCTGAAAGAGGCTCAAAATTCAATAGCTCTTATTCAGATAAGAAGTCCTTCTGAAATCAATGGAAGTAAGTAGAAACTAAGTCATAATAGGCTTATTAACATTCCACTTAATCAATAAATGTTAATAAACATTTTTAAAAATACTTTTAGGAAAAAAGAAAAAAAAAGGTAATTAATTTGAGTTTTTTTTTAAAAAAAAAAAAAAAAAAAAAAANAAAAAAAAAAAAACAGAAAAAATCCTTGCATGTGAACAGAAAAATATAATGGCTGCTTTCTCTCCAATCTGAAATGCATCAAAAGCAGCCTTCTATTGATTCAAAGGAGAGATACAGTACTGAAGATGTGGGGAGAGGATGGGAGAATGAATCTTAAACTGAGGCATTTCAGGCAGAGCAARGTGTGAAAATTGAATATTGAAATTAAAAATTGTAAACAATGGCAAACGCTGGAAATTTTTTTTAAAAGCAATTTTGTGTAGAAGTAGAATTTCAAATTAATACTATTATTGTTCCACATCTTAACTGAACCAGATATCTCATTTTTCACACTATATACTTCAGATTTTAAGTACTCCAACAAAGCATTTCTACATTCTAAATGGCCTCCATTACCCTTAAACCTAGCAATTCTGACTTGTGAAAACTGGGACAAGAATTGTAGCCCTTTCCTCAGCACCAGTTGCTTTCCTCCCCAACAGCCTTCAGTGAGGCTATATATAAACACAAAATTTGTTGTATGCTAGGAGGGCAGCTGCTCAGAGGGTCTGAATTATGCATTGGGACAAACCAAGGAGTTTCAGAAAATGAGAAGGCGAAATTTTTAGTATCAAACTTAACAGTTTGAAAATTTGGCTATAACTCCCACTTACTAAATATAAAAAATGCAGTAGCATCAGACAATGGGTCTGATCCAATTGCCCAGGAAATCAATGAGTGTCTTTCTTGTGACTTCAGCTGACTTGGCACTAGTCCCACATCCTCTCATTCTATCGATTTCAGTCCTCTTTTTTCTTTTCCCTTTCTCGCTTTTCACCTTCAACAGCTTCTCTTCTGTCCTGAACCTTCTTCTACTGGCAAGAGGTATCATACTTATATGAGGCTTTAAGTTCTTGGCATGTAACCCAAACATGATAAATTGAAAGTCTCTGTTTTGGTTAGTTTTTTAGTTATGGCTGGGGGAAAAAAAAAAAAAAAAAAAAAAAAGAAAAAAGAAAAAAAAAACTGAACAAGCATTTCAAAGTATAAATAAAGTACAGGAATTAAACTGTAATTTGGAAAAAGATATACAAACACTTCATGTAGTCTTAAAAAGTTTAGGGATGTTTCTGTGATCTAAAGATTTTACYGGTAATTACTTGAAATACTCTAAGGCTGAGATTATTTCAATATATTGAATGCTGGAATTAGTATCACATAAACCAATTTGGAAGACATCCAACCACTGGGTAACAAAGGAATTTGCTGGAAAACTGAAACTGTATGCCTGATAATTAACAAATATCAAATCCTGGAGAGGACAAAGATGAGTCATTCAGAATCAAAATAGCCCACTCATGCGAAAGCAACTCTTCAGAATGAYAAAAATCTTCAAATACTATGAAATAGATAGAAAAAAATTCTCTGCATGCTTTCAGAACACAATCCACATTAAATTTCAAATTAATTGTGTGCGTAACTTTTTAAAACTTAAAATAATTAGGTGAAAGTTAGTTATGATGACCAAGGGCCTTGAGTGGAAGCCATATGAGGAGTGGCTGTGGTCACTTGTTCTGTTCAGCTTGGAAAAGAGGAGACTGAGGGGGGACCTCATTGCARTTATAACTTCCMTGTGAGGTGAAGAGAAGGGGCAGACATGAGCTCTGCTCTGCGGTGACCACTGACAGGACTCAAGGGAATGGTCCGAAGTTGTGTCAAGGGAGGTTTAGGCTGGATATCAGCGAAAGGTTTTTCACCCAGAGAGTGGTTGGGCACTGGAACAGCTCCCCAGGGAAGTGGTCACAGCACCAGTCTGACAGAGTTCAAGAAAGGTTTGGATAATGCTTTCGGGCACTGGGTGTGATTATTAGGGATGGTCCTGTGCAGGGCCAGGATCGGACTTGATGATCCTTGGGGCTTCCTTCCAACTCAGCATATTCTATGATTTTGTAAGTCCTTTAAGAGAAAAGCTTTATTTAGAAAAATGAATGACAACAAAAAAGCAAATTGTCTCATGATGAAAGGTGCTATTGTTCAAATCTTTTCAACCCAGAATCAGGGGGATTCTGAACATACTATTGCAGATATACCGTAAATATTAATTATTGAAATTTAAGTCTAGATACATGCAATTTATATGCCAAGRGAATTTCCTTGCAATAAGTTTTTACTTTACAGTAAAACAGGGAAAACACTGCCTTCATCCTACTTAAAGAGTTCCTAGAATAACATTGGTAGAATGTCTTAGTATAGATTTATTCCAGTTTAAGTGCAAGGAAAATTTATCTGTCATATTAATATTAAGCTCAATTTGTCCATTAAGAGCCAAATTCCTACTAAGATATTTGCAAAATATATGTCCTACAAATTAATGTAAGTSCATTATAAACTACAATAAATTATTTTTAGTTATAAAAGAAAGTGTTCAATGGGCTAGCACATTGCCTTACTTCAACAACTGGTTCTATTTCTTTTAGTTTTCAATTTATTGAGGAAAGTGAATTGATGATGACATTAGGTTATGGACAATTTCCTTTGTATTAAAATCTTTATTCTCCCAGAAGAAGAAATAAACAAGCCCAAACTGTAACCTACATTGTAAATAATAATTTTGGTTTATATGTGATAGTCCACACTTCTTTAGCAGGTCTTGCTTTTTTCAATCTCCTGATTTTTCTTCAAGCATTTGAAATGTCTGAAAAGAGAAATAACAAGAACAACATTAAACCAAACAAGAAAACATGTCTAAMAATTTCAGAATTAAGAAATCTTTGAGAAATGTAGAGACCTAGAAATAGACTAGGAAAAAAAGCAGACATTAAGGTGATTTAGAGATCAGTGATAAAAGATCAGTTTCTGCAAGTTYGTGTGTCTGAAGAAATTGAAGATATATCCACCAGATATCAATATAATTAAACACATTGAGAAAATGTAACATGGTGGAAAAGCAACAATGGATAGCTATTTAAAAGACACAAATGGTGAGGTTGGTGACTAACACAAATCTTGTTACTTACATTTTCTTTGTTCTGTTCTAAACCATTTAACATCTCCTTAGTGTTCCTTTCATCCAGTAATGCTAACTCTTCACAGTTTATGAGCCATGGCCATAATCCATATTTTTCCTGCTAAGGAAGTAAAAAAACTGTCTGCCAGCAAATTATGTAACCCCATCCACACACACACACATACATTTGGGGCTTAGTTATTATTGCTCACTTAGGGTTTGCATGACATTTTGCAAGCATGTATTTACCAAGATTTATTCTGATTTGAATTATCCCATCTACTTTATAATTCATAAAATRCTTGAAGTGCCAGTGCTGATCGTTTTGTTTAATATGGATTTGATCTAAAATCCAATTAGAAAAAGCATCAAGAGCATCTCTAGAATAATTATACCATTGTTTTTCATTCTTTRTTAACACTTCAGTTTTAATCCATATCAGTAATTTTAATTTAAACTAGAAGTAAACTACGTAATCAGCAGAACTGGGAACATGTTCAAGACCAGACTGAATGCACCTACATCTAAATAAAGAGAGAGCCAGGGAGCAATATCAGATTGTACCTCTATATTACTTAATTTGCATAATTGTCCGATCTCTCATCTGTACACACTCCACCTGGGTGTCTCCAGAGGTATCCTGGGGCAGAACTCAGGGCACTCATCACTCCATGAACTGCTCTCAAATGACACTATGAATGTGACTGGACAGGGATAATATCCTATGTCCCAAACAGTATTCCAGCAACATCCTAAGGGGTTTGCACTTTCATGTTCTCTCCTGCAACATTCCTATAAAGGTAACAGCTACCCTAAAAGTCACACTGAAGATCACCATTTGCCATTATTTTAGAAGCTATGACCCACGATTAAACAAAAAATAAAATCACAATTGCTTCTCTGGACCACAGGCTCCCCCTCTRGATCCAGCAGAGATCCAGGAACATATGATCAATAGCAAGTCTCACAGCAGTTTGCAAAGACAGATGGGTCTCAGTAGTGTGACAGTGAGACAGTTTGTACYCTAAGGTTTGAGGTCAAGGATCAGTCTCTCAATCATTATTGTCTGGCTTCAGAAAAACATAAAACACATACATCTGACTTGTGCTTGTAAGGTGCCCAAACGAGTCAGTCAGTTCATTTCTATGGTGCTGTTTCTGTGAAGATGTTGGTATACTGTCCCAGTTTTCCTGTATCCATTTTCCTTCTGCATTGCAGCACCAGTCTCCCACTAGTACCAGGCATGCAACAGAAGCCAACAGAAGTATAGGACCCAAAGCAGAAGACATGTCAAATCTACTTGAAAATATGGATATATTTCATAATGTAAACCTGTACTAACTTTATTGATACCTCTAGACTAATGTCCAAATTTCTTGCACACTGCCATTTACATTGCAAGCCACTTAATTTGGGATAGGCTTTGGATAAAGTTCACATTCGGAGCAAAAACAAACCCATGGCAGATTAAGTTTTCTTCTTCCAGAAACATCTAGCAGAACTCATATGCTAAAGCAACAGTTCACAAACCTCCCTCATTATAAAACTAACCAGTGCATCACTTGGGGCTGGGAGAGAATTACTGCATTTGAGAGTGGAGATGCAGCAATGCAGCTTTGCTCAGCAAAGCACTGTGTAAGCCGGAGTTACACATGCACTGAAATTTTCAGAACTAATCCACAAAACAGTGATGAATTACTCAMATGTACAACTTGGCATCATCATTAGGAAAAATAAAACTGAATCCAGCCACAGTTAGTCCTTTTTATTTTTATGGTCTTCCTATAAACAATGACAAAACTCCTCATGCCTTGAACATTGTATTTATCATTTCATCTGACCACATTTTATCATAAGGTACTTATTATTGTAGGCAATATGCATGCTCATATTTGCCTGGGAAGGAAGTAGAATTTAGCATCTAGGACGATTCAGATTATCATATTAATTAAAACTGGAAGTGCAGAGTTGCATCCAGAAGATATTATTACTTGCAAACTTTTTCTTAGACACGATGATAAACCTGATTGATTACAGTTTATAATAGCAATAATCTCTGCAATACCATTAATTAGCACAGTTAATAACTAATTTGCTGGAGCTTTAACTGCTCTTGGCTTTCCCTCAAGCTGTTTCAAACTGGCCATTAACTGCTGGTTACAATTGATTTCTCAGGGCTCTATTTAAAAGAAATTTTATTTCAATTCAGCACCCACAGAGTCTAATCTTGATTCGGTAAACAAAAAACATTCTCTACCTTAGCAACAGACCTCTTGTTCCTCATTCTCTTTGGTATACCATTTCAGGGATGTWTGGGGATGTAAGCTTTGTGATTCAGGGATAAAGCAAAAATCAAAGTCTTATTATTCTTTATTCCAAATTTTCAAGCAGTAGGGAAGCCCAAAAAGGAAGAGCACGCTATTGACATCTGGTGGATAGAAAAGACAAATTAAATGCTCCAACAACSAACTTTCAGCTTATTTGTTTGCATATATTATTTCTTCATGTTTGGAAACAGCTACTGCTAATACCATAATGTAAAGAGACATTTCTGGTGGTAACAGCATAGGAAAAAATCCCATATAAATTTAAGCAAATAGAGTGGACATTAAACCAAAAAAAAACTCAGTTTCAGTAACAGGGTCAAAAAAACTATGGTCTTTATTTGAAGAAAAAAAAAAAAAAAAAAAAAAGAAGAAGAAAAAAAGAGCAGAAAATATTTTCTATAAGATGGCAAGTTTAGCTTTAGAAAAAATATGTGCTTTAGGATAACATGTATTTTACAAGACTGTTGCTTTGTAGTGCTTTTTGATTTCTTGGTAAGGATTTATAAACACTGGGAATAGCTAGCAAAGCTGCTAGCAGAACAAGRTGGGGAGAAAAATGATGAGCAAGTAACATAACAAGGAGCAGTGAGGGATTGTCCCTCTGAGCAATGCCGGTCACATCACTGTAAGGTCAGCCACAGGGCTTTACTACCCAGCAAGACTGAGTGATCCCAGCTGTGAGGTACATGCTGCTGTGAAAGCAGAGAAAGAAACAGCTGACTTAGGAATTGCCTTATTATAAGAGAGGCCCATGACACAGGCAGTACTTAGGATCTGTATGGCATCCTGCCTATGTTCTTTCTTTCATTTTCCTTTTATCCCCCCAAATAACACATTCTTTGTTAAGTCGAACACTTTATGTTTGTGAATGAGGAAAAATAAGAGCTGTACATAAGAAAGAATGTTATCCAGTGTTTCTGYATAAGGTTTTAAGTCTGTGAAAGAAAAAAATTAGATTAGCCTGCTTATTTGATTCCAAATAAGGTCTGACTGAGGGGTTATAGGGAATTCAAATCTGTAATGACCATACTACTTGAAAGAACTTACACCATGTCATTGTTTCCTTTGCAGCTCTCTATTAGACCACCTTTCTCTCMCGAAGCTTTGTATAAATTCCTCCTTCCAATTTATTGGCTCTCTGAAAGTACTGAAACATTACTTTCCTCCTCCACTCAAACTAAAATGACCACCTTTCTGCCCATGCCTTGATTTTTCAAACAAGTACTTAGATGACKGATTCCATAGACCTCTGGTTGCATATGGGCTTCCCTGTGAACAGCAACAAAGCCTCCTCACTGTCATTCTATACACCTTTCACTGAACCTTAATGTGTGGCCTAAATAGAAATTGTGTATTGAGAGGCTCYGACTGCATCTTTAAGCTTTAACCAGATTTGTCTGTTTTTTTCTGGTCCCTTCCATCTCAATGATCTCTTTGTTTGGATCTTTATGCATCACTCACACATTTTTAAAGTGGGAACTGTTTAATATTTGTTTAGCCCGTGACAGAAGGGACCCTGAGCCATGAATGGAGTTTCTTGGTAAACCCGCAGAACAGAGTAACAGAAATAGTGAAAAAATCTTCCATCTGTAAAAAATGGTTTAGACAAGAGAAGCATGGATGGGAGGACCACCATTCTAAAGAGAACCATATAACTCCATGCAAATGGTTCCATCGTACATTGGTGTTGTACAGGTTTTGATTTTGGTTTTTCCCATTTAATTCCATGACAGAAAACATTCTACAGCTAACAAAAGACCAACCAACCAACCAAAAAAACAACAAAACCCAAACAAATTTTTAAAAGAGGAAGATGAAACAGCAATTATTAGACTTCAAGTTTTGCAAGTTTTGCAATAAATATGATATTATGAAAATTAAATTTGCATGAAATAGATTAGYAACTAAACTGAGTAATCTTCATTTGATAGACTGGGTTGCCAAAATTTCATTTAGATTTCTTTCTTTTTTATACCGAAAAAAAATCTCATCAAGAAAAATTTCTACTGTGATGTAAGTACTCTACAGGATGTCTTTATATACAAGTCTTTGTGTATGTGGATAAAAAATCCAATACTTTCAGAATTAAAAATCTGCATTTGTTGACTAGATGATTGACATACACGTACAGACACAGAGGGACTGACTGAACTGACTGACACTRCCACCATGCTTGGAAGACTTGTCTCAAGGAAAGCACACTGACACTGGCTCTTGTTTATTTGAGCTCAAATTCATGACTTCCAGTATTCAGCCTGCTCTGTCAAAGACTTGTCACTCACTCTTCAGTGTAAAATATCTCTCCTGTTCTTGTTCTCCCAGCCAATACTCTGGTCTATTTGTTTGTTATCTGYTGTCTTGACAGTTCCAGCCTCCTCCCATCCAGATTCTTCCCCATCCTTTGTACAGTTTTTCAAAGTAACCAAGTAAAATACATCTCTCTSTTCTGGAAAACTAACATTAACTTGGTATCCTCTAAAGTTTTCATCACCATCTTAATCACATTTGTRCATAGTCAGATTCTCTATAATATTGCTAAATGTCTGATCACTAAAACTTTTCTTCAATTTGCTCTGAGCATTCACCTGTTCTTCACATTCTGAATGCTACTGAATCCTTTATTCCTTTCAGACAATTTTGTGCTGTTGATTTTTTACTTTAGTATGAAATTATTTTCCACTTCCCATCCAYTAAGCAAAGCTTTCTTTCTTCTCTTGCACATCTTTTGCTGAAGAACCAGARAGACGGATCATTTCTTCATTTGAAAGATGACAGTCTTCCTCATCTTTTCTTCTTTTATCTACAAATGGACATCTTGGGTCAATTTGGGCAAGTTCTTAGGATCAGTTTCAAAGAAGATCACAAGCAAATATTCACTTAGGACCTGACAGATAGTGCAGTGGCAATAAAAATCTGAGTACACTGAAGAGTATATCAGTAACTTTAAGCTACATCTGTACTACTATATTGAATTTTTCCAGAACCGATAGCTGACACTGAGGCYGACAAGCATTAAATGTCCTTGTGTGTGTCTGTCCCTATGATTGAATTCTTTCATCTCCCAAAATAGAAGAACAGACCCAAAATGATAATTAAGAATGTCTGCATGACATAGCATGCCATAACTCCCAAACCATGCTCAGAAATTATTTGGGAGAGTGCTGATTGACTCAAGACAAATTGCCAAGGCTCAGTATAAAAACTGAAAATCAAATTAAATTAACACTGAAGTTMCAGACCATATATACATTCCTTAGAAATATTTAATTTATTAATATAAACACAGAAAAAGATATCTCAGCATATGATGCATCCAACACACTCTCTGGCCAATTGGAAATGTCAAATGTGGGGTCAATCTTGAAATATTTAATGGTTTTAGTTTCAAATATGCCTTGGTACCATTTTCCACTTCCCCCTCCCCCCCCC
>NW_026623380.1:660971-669067 GCF_030028575.1 Malurus melanocephalus
TTTTTTTTTTTTTTAATTTATGGTAGTCAAAGACATTTTCCTGGGAGGGACAAAAATCTGTATTTCAAATTGCAACATATTATCCAGCTAAATGATGAAGATGCGCTCTTGTTTGCAAACAAACCGTTAAAGCAGAAAATAAGAGCATTGTTATGAATAAAGWATTTGAAGGTGATCTGAACTCTATTATCCACTTTAAATACTATTACATTACACAARAACCACATTTCTAGTGATATTCCCATCATGGTAATCTACCAGATTAATGAAGTACACTGCTTTKTGTGCCTTTTCTCCCCAGATGAATTTTCTGAATTGAAATATGGTTTCAGWAACAGAGGTAGTCAGTGATCTTTCACAGCAGAAGTGTGTATCTTCAAGGTTAATATCTTTTGAATGGAAGTGGGAAATTAGGATTTAAACTTCCTACTTTCAGGAAGGATCACAAAACTAAACCTTCATCATCCATGTCTCTATCAGCATTCTGGCATCTGGACATCTGCATAAATTTGGAGATTGCTATACATTTTCAGAGTATGTCTGTCAGGCATGTTTGAGAGTGCCAACTCTAACAGCTGCCTCAGGGAACAGAGCCAAACAAAGAATAATTTCTCAGTCTCAATTGGATTTAGGTTTATGTATCACAACACTCCATAAGGCAGAAGAATGCCTTGGCAAGGTTAGGAGCATAATTCTGTGTTTATGTAATTTTACAGTTAAAAAATAAGCTTCACCAGGGAAAATCAGCAGGTAAATGAGGTCTTTCTTTCCTCCAGGTATTATTTGTCATTGTGAATTGTTTGTTATTATGTCAAATCACTGCAAAAATAGCTAGAATCTACCTCATGATTTGGATCCTTTTTCTATTACACCATTACGATGTGTTGATTATGAGAACAAAGCCTTAAAATCTGCTTTTCATTTACAGTCCTTCCCCAATTCTAATTTTTATATTACTTGGGTTTTCTTTCTATTAGAAACAGTGTGATTACCTTATACTTCTAGTCTGTGATGTCGAAATAATGGATAAGTAATACTTTAAAATCTATTTTTCAAATCACCAGGAGAAATTTCAATTCGTTTGCTGGTTTTATTTCTAGTCAAAAAAATTCCAAGCCCACTCACTTTCACTCTCTCCTACCTCTAAAAAGAACGTTCTTTATCAACATTCTAGGAGTCAGGATTTTCAGGTGCCAGGAGATCAAACTTCAACTCAAGTGAAAGGCAGCAGGAGCTCCAAGTTAAGCGTCAGGCATCGAGAAAGCAATCGCCAGGTGTCAGACAGAGTCAGTCAGCAGGCAGTTTGATATAAAGATCTATAAATATAGAGTTACTCCTTAAGAAAAGCACCCAAATTTTAGTGTATTTTTAAATTTAATTTTAACCTTATTTCCTTGTCAAACTAGGATTGCATTATAAGGGTTTTGTGTGTGTGTGTGTGTGTGTGTGTGTGTTATGTTAGTTATCATCAAATGCTTCTGAAGACAATTAATTTTAACTGTATTTGACAAAAGTTCAGTAATCTCTGGTAGGCTGAATTCCTCAGGATTCATGGTGAAGGGTAGACAAGTAGAAGAAAAAAGCTTGTTACAGTTCCTCTTCTTAAAGAACTGAAATGTGAGTTCAACAGGGCTTGAAGAAAATCATACAAAATGCTGAATAAAGACATATCACAGAAAACATAAATACTAGAAGACTTTTCAAATTACTCTCAAAATTTACTAGAATGTGGAGGTTCCAGAACTGTGCTAGTAAATTTATCAGGTTCACAGCAGGAGCTCTAACCCTCATGCTTGGTTATCTATGATGGTTAATTGTTAACATGACCTTTTGCATAGTCTTTGACTTCAGATGTTTCTTTAGAGTTTGCTTCACGCATAGTTTCTTGGGTAGCAGAGTCTAGCAACCATTCCAAATATGTTCTGTGGCATCTGGGGGTGGAAGAATTTTGCAATTGAGTGAAGCTATGCCCAGTCAACCACCCAGGCAGAACTTGAGAAAAGTTGTTAGCATTGCCTAGCTTTCTGGAATATATATGCAACCCCAAAACTGCAAACTTTCATTTCTTGCCAGACTCTAAGAACTAAGTCTTCAGCTACTAAGCACTTTGAGAGCTTCCAAAACACTTCTTGAGGGCAAAGAACTTCTCAATTTGCTGCTTTGCMCTTGTGCTTTCTTTGAAATCAGGTCCAAATTTAAGGGGGTTGACCTTTTTTTCTCACAGTTTCCAACCTATTCAAATATTGGCATAYAAGGACAGAATCAGATTCCATTGCTTTCCCCCAGAAGAGCTTCCTCACCAGCAGATTACATTCCTCACTATGTATTCAGCATCTTCTTACTCTTCTGGTGAAGTTGTGCAGAAAGCAATGCAAGGTTTATTGAAGTAGAGAAAAAACATAATTTTGCATGCAAGAGATTAGGATACCGCCTGAAAAATGAAATATATAAAATATAATAGCTSTTTCAGAAATGGTCAAACATTTTGTTAGTGTCTATATAAGTAAATTTCAGAAAACTATTTAGAACATGCATAACAGTTCAAGACTCTTTCCTGGTAAGGTTTCCCAACCAGTCCCAAGACAGATAAAACAGATATAGCCAGATGGTTAACCTACTCCCATATGGAATGTGATTTTGAATAACTTTAGGTTAGGAAAAGAACTGAATTGGCCTCTTCCACCAGCTGGGCAGCACTTTTAACTGTCTCATTCTTACCAAAAAAAAAAAAAAAAAAAAAAAAAAAAAAAAGGAACACTTTCTTTCTTACAGTTTARTTTAATGAAAATAACGTTGGAAAAATATTTTTAGCAGCCCATTTCTGTCACTTTGYTAAGTTAACAGTGAAAAATATKTTCATATYYMACAGTGACATTTTGGAAGAGGAATTTCTTCTTTTGTGTTTTGATTGAACTGAGTTACAAAGCAATCTATGAACTGCTGAGGTGTAATAAAACTGGCACAGTTCTAGGCATGCACAAAGAAATAACACTAAGAATTTTAAAGTAAAGGGATGGTGAGAGCCTGTATAGGCAGGCAGAGAGTTAGAGGCAAGTTAAATAGTAATTTTTAGAATCATAGATTTTATACTGAATTTGTAATTTTCATTCTGTTCTCATTGTAGGTTACAGAAAGAGGGGGAGGTTTGTTTTTTTTTAATTAATCTGACAAATGAGATTGTATTTCTGACTGATGCATAATGGGTGTTACCATTATGATTGATGAATTTCAAGTCAAAGTCTGTTACATTTTTCCCCCACCCTGGTTCAAACAGATATTTAAAACCACCTGTAGATTTTAGGATTTAGTTGTCAGCTGTTGCAGACACCTGTGCCTATTTAATGCTGAATATAAGTCTGAAATATTATTCAGTTCATTACATTTGAAATKTACAGAGAATGAGCCATTGCAAATTATTTGAGTAGCAGCTTCAGAAGCTCCATCACATAATTCTTTGTGGTGGYAATATCTACAGTTCTGAACAAGACAGAATTAAAATACTCCACTGAAGATCATCCTGTTTCTCTGGAGAAATATATACAAATTTCCTAAAAATAAGAGCCTTTTCTTCTCATATTACTGGCTTTCACAGTTCCATAAAAGATTTACCAGCGACCTTAGGAATAATATCTCTGTTAGCATTTTGAGTCTGTATAAAAATAGTCTGGGTACATTAAGAAAATAAGATCCAAGCACATCCTGAATTGAGAAGCAACAGAAAAAACGAGAGTATAACTGAAGTGTTGAGAGAGGAGAAGGCCCAGCAGATTGGAATGCCATCTGAAAGACACCAAGAAGACATTTGATGAAAGTCCTATCTTTTGTGTAGTCCTAGCAATTACCACAAAATGCTGAGGTGAGCTGAATGGGAAAGTTCTACGTCATTCAAGGAGAATATAGCATGATTGCTTAGCCATCCCTTACAAGAGGTAGAGGTGAAATGGTGTGTATCGGAAAGTCATAAAGATTGATGGCATCTGCTGCTTCCAAATGTGTCTATCTGCATGCAAACTACTTGCAGTGTGAACTGATGGAAAACAAAGGCTGTTTGCCCAGGGAAGGTGCTTTAGTAGGCTTAATTTTCATAGCCATTTACCCAGCCGAGGCAAGAATGTCCCAGAGAAATCAGCTGGGTCATGATAAGAATTCAAAGCCACAAAACTAAATAAAAAGAGATTATTAGTTACACTGCAGTAAGCAAACAGTAAAGTCTTAAATGATCAATACTTGACAAGAGACATGTCACAAACTTCATGTATAGGTCAGGAACACACAAAGTTTTTCAAATAAATTGACTGTCTGCTGGACAAGGCACATAAAATGTCACTTTTTATCTCTCAGTTGATATTTTTCTCACAGAGTAAAAAAAAAAATTTAAAATCACCTCCTTCGGAGATTTGATGGAAGAGATAGTCACTCCTGATACAAGTTTAAGGGGAAAAAAACTGCAATCAAGTGGAAATTTTTGTCACTACCTTAATCTCTGATTTGTAGAAGGTTGTGCTTTGGGATATTTGGTATGTCTGAGAATTGCCACCAAAGAGCCCTTCTGTTCTTTAATCGCTGCACTAAATCTTAACAAACGTGAGCATGAAAACTATTGTGCTGTACTTGTGAGGCATATATCAAAGTTATATTTTTAAAGCTTGGAAAGGCAGTTGAATCATGCATGCTCTTTATGGAGCTCTGATCAGGCTGATAAAGGCAGTTCAGCTTCAATAAATGCTTTTTAAGTGAATGTTTTGGAAAGCGAATAGGAAATTCAAAGCTCAAACTGTTGCCTAACTGCTCCCATAGCACTTTGATCACTTTGCTGCTGACATTTTGTTAAAAATGTCTTGTTTTTATTAAAATGTTGGGATCTGGGGATTTAGAAAGTTAAGTGTAGTCACTGAAAAAATAATATACAGTGAAACTGAGTGACATAACTTATTAAGTACTTTGTACACATTTCTTAAAAAAGAAACTTTTTCCCTGTGGGGTCAAACACAGCTTTGCACTTCTCTGAAAAAAAAGTTCATATTGTTAAAGCAAGACGAGTGCAGAAGATAAATCAAACAGCAGTGCTTTGCCTGAGGCAACGCCCCCCTTGAGTTATAAGACTTTGCTATGAAAAAATGTAGACATCCAATAATTTAAAAATTAATAACATATAAAAAAACATCATAAATGGAGAGTGTGAATTTTCTGTGTCATGCTTCTGTTAAATATTTATGTCAGATTATTTTCTGTTGAAGGACATCAAGGACAARCTGTCATAATTACCTTACTTTTCTCATTACACAGTATCCATCTCTATCTATCTATCTGTCTGTATGTCTGTCTGTCTGTCTATCTTCAGCAGTATAAAGTTCCTTCTCTCTCAGGTATTAGAGCTTTTTTAACAATAGGTGATTTTTTTTACAAGATTAATTGCAATCTACAATATGGATACAAAGTATGAATTAAAYCCTTGTTCCATACCGGACAAGCTGGAACTTCAATATGATCTGGAGTCTAAGGCAGCCAAATGTTGTGACACAATTGATGTCACTAATGCATTTTTCTCAGTCCCTCTGGCAGCAAAGTGCAGTTTGCTTTCACTTGGAGGGGTGTCCAGTATATCTGGAATCAACTGCCCCAGGGGTGAAAACACAGCTCAGCCATCTGCTATTGACTGATCTAGACTGCACAGGGTGAGGGTCCAAAATACCTGCAATATATTGATGATATTGAGTGGGGAAATAGAACAGATGATTTTGAGAAAGGGAAGAAAATTACCAAAATTTTTCCAAAAGCTGGTTTTGCCTTAAAACAAAGTAAGCTAATGGGACCGGTGCAAGAGACCCTGCTCTTGGGAATAAAATGGCAGGATGGGCACCGTCATGTGTCTATGGAGGTGGTTAACAACTCCTTTGGACAGGATCAGCCATGCAAAATATGCTCTACTCTGAAGCTGGGGAGCATGTTCTCACATGGAAAATCTGGCAAAGAACAACAGAAGAAAGCCAGGGTCAATCATCAGATTTTTGGGGCCAGGACAACCAAGGATCAGAATCCCACTGCACTCCAACTAAAAAAAGAGATATTAACAGACTGTGAGGGGGTTTGATCTGCCACAGAAGGTTGTTGGGACAGGAGCATGTCTCCTSTTGGCACTGGGACTGTCCATGCTAATGACTGTTCAGAGGAAACATCCCCTCAGCATGTGTGACCAGYGCTACATGGAGTCAGTGGGTGTCTAAATGGAAAACAAGTCTAAATGGAAAAATCCAATTTACCAGGAATTCTGTAAGAGATTTTGGACTGGGCAGCAGGTTTAGATTTTGGAACATTGCCAGAGAAGGTGACTCAGATGAGATAAGGATGTCAAGATTGGAATAGCTCAGGTAAAGAGACTGGGGGTGAAAAGTTGAGCTATTTATAGCCTGACAGGCCCATGAAAAATCAGGACACCTGGGAAGGGATGCAACATCCAGATGGGCAAGTGATTGAGGGGCAGATGAGAGACACTATGGCACAGATTATCCACCAACGTGAAACATGCGCTGCCATCAAGCGAGCCACACGARTGAAGAATCCTTGGAATAAAGGGTGGCTGGGTTTCCTGTATGGTGAGGCCTGGCAAATGGATTACATCGGACCATTGCCATGAACACGCCAAGGCAAGAGCTGCATACTCACCATGGGAGAGGCAACAACTGGCTGGCTGCAAACACCCTGTAAACCATGCTGCTGCCCAGAACACTCTCTTAGGGCTTGAGAGAGGTATTTTGTGGCAACAGGGTACCCCAGAGAGAACTGAATCTGACAACAGGACCCTTTTGAAATTACCTTATAAACTCTYGGGCAAAGAAACATGGCATTGAGGGGATATATCGCATCCTTTATCACCCACAAGCCCCTGGAAAGACTGAGAGGTATAATAGGCTGCAGAAGACTATGTTAAGAACATTAGGCAGTGGCACATGGAAGCATTGGGATGTAAATTTAGCACAAGCCACTTGTCTGGTAAAGCCTAGAGGATCTGCTRACTGCCCTGATCCTAAACCCCAACACACAGTGGGAGGAGGTAAGGTACTGTGCTTAGGGGAGTGGCTGGAGAAATCAGTGAGGATTTCTCCCCCTATGAGAAAAGGAAAATCCAGTCGTGGGATTGTCTTTGCCCAAGGACCTGGGTGTACTTTGTGAGTAATGTGGAAGGACGGGTGCCTCAAGGAGATTTAACCTTGGGGGAAAATAATCTGTGGTGTAAATTGTATGTTACAGAAAGTAAAGTAGCAGGAATGACATGAAATAGTGAAAAATTAATTTTAAGCCCAAGTCACAGATCTGAAGGGGTTAYGAAGCCCATGAAATGAGAAAATGATATCTGTTTGTGAAAGGACAAGGGACAGTAGTTAATGAAAATGTACGAATCTGAATGTTGAGTATAGAGATGTTTTAAGGATGCAGTTTAAGTTGTATGTATTAATAAGAAGGGATTTCAGTAGTAATAAATAGATACCATGGAACAGTTAGAAGATATGTAAATTATGTGGGATGGGAGTATGATGCAAATAACATGGAATAAGGGGTGGATGTTGTACTGGGTCTGGCTGAGACAGTTTATTTTCCCACAGCAGCCCCCACAGTGCTGTTCTTTGCATTGGGAAGGTGTTCATAACACACCAGTRCTTTGGCTACTGCTGATCAGTGCTGGCACAGCATCGGTGCTGTTTCTCGACATTCAGTCCACATCAAGAGCTGGGAGTGGGCAAGATCCTGGGAGGGGACCTAGCTAGGCCAGCTGATCCAAACTAAGCAAATATTCCATACCACAGGATGTCAGCTGAGATGTAAACCTAAGGGAAGGAGGAGGAATGGGGGACATTTATTATTTACTGTGTTTGCCTTCCAGAGCAACCACTATGCTTGTTGAAGCCCTGCTTCTGGGCAAGTGGCTGGGCATTCCTTGCTGATAAKAAGTARAGAATAAACATACTCTTTTTTCTCTTTGCTTATGAACACACGAATTTTCTCTTTTGGTAAGTAAACCAACTTCTCTCAATCTAGGAGTTGTTTTCCATATCCAGCTGGGATATGGAAAGAGGAACAAGAGAGTAGCTTGATGGCTA
>NW_026623380.1:669112-693090 GCF_030028575.1 Malurus melanocephalus
CCCCCCGCACCTTTACATTAAACTTACTCAGAATCTATTTAAATGGCATCAAACATAAATTATAACAGTGGGTTATGGACTGGAAGTGTTTTAGTGTTTAGTGTTTGCAAGTAGGAATTCCTGAACATATTACTATCAATCAGGCGGTGATAAATGTAATTTTTTTTTTTCTCTTTCATGTTACCTAGTAGGATGCTGAAGCTCAGGACAAATCCTACTACTGGAAAGGAGAGTAGATTTTACGAGAAGAATGACTAAAAATTACTAAAGAATTGACTATTCATAGTGGATTGACATAAAAGATTTCYTTTCCCAGGATGAAATGTAATAGAGGGGAAGGTACTGAGATTCCACAGATTTCAGCTAATGTATTTTTATTATCTTACATTCATGATTCTTATTAGAAATGGGAAAGATTTAAGGGAGAGATGTTTATCTTCAAAATGCACCAGATTTCCAAGAAGTTTAATGGGAGTAAAATGGATTTTCATTTTGAGACTGTACTTCCATRAAGAGGTCAGTATTCCCTTAAATAAATACATAAATAAATAGATGGATAAATACATTCTGCCATGGATRACAGCCTTCTAGCAGATCTATGTTTTGCTCTGTGAAATAATTTGATGTGACTTGAGTTTACTGATTTCCAAGCACATACTTTTAATTGTATAATCCTAATTAAGGTGGTTTTCTTTTTTTTTTAGTATTAGTGATTATCTTGATTGATGTAATCTTGTGAGCTAGCACTTTATGTCTTATCTATATATCATGATTCACTGAAGTATAGAAAATAAATTTTAAAACCCAGTGAAATGAAAGTGATGAAGATCAAATTAAGAAGATAATATTTTATACCACCAGTGGTTTAACTGTGTTTTCTGCTTAGTTCTCTGTCTTTCCATGCAAACTCTAGATTTCTTAGTGTAACCTCTACATCCTTTTCACAATGATGAACAATTCTTATTCCTTGTTTTACAGCAACACCCTAGAGGAGCAGCAGAAATAAATGTTTTGGTCATTATGATAGATAGATGATAGATAGATAGATAGATAGATAGATAGATAGATAGATAGATAGATAGATAGATAGATAGATAGATAGATAGATAGATAGATAGAATTTAGTTCCTTTGGTTTAGACAGTATATTGAATTTAAATGTCCTACACAATGCATACTATTTATTTTCATGGACAAATTCTGAAACAAGATTCTTAGAGGGGGAATTAAGCACTTAAGTATTACTTTGCTTCAGGGTATCTTCAGTATTCCTCCTCCAGAATAAAACCAAGTTTAATTTAGTAGCCTCCTTTCACAAAAATACCCTCCACAACCCACGTTTTGCCTACTCTGCCATGGGTTGCATATTTGCAAACATAACAGCTAATTTTACCAGATAGGTGGTGCTGTGATTCTGTGCATCAAAGGGCAGACTTCAGCCATAAAAGCTGACAGTAAGTACCTCTTCACATTTTATTCTGAAAAGCAAGTGGCATTTTTTCCCCTCTATGCTCTGAGGGAGCTCACAGAATAATAGGTGAAATGTCAAGAATAATTAAGAAAAATGATGGTGTTATATAGCAGCACAAGAAATTCATCTTTTCTGCTCTGATCTTCCTGCCCACCTTCCCTTCTGCTTTTAAATGTCATCTCTGTTCTCAAATTATTTAGGATAGGCCTTGAGAGAAGGTAGAATATTTTTTAGGTAATTTAACACAGTCTTTGGGTTGAATTCCTGATGTCTATTTTTCTTCGTATCCCTCCCGATAAGAAGGCTTCTTTTAATTCCCGTTCTGTGTTTGAGTGTGGTAAAATTAAGTAGAGTAGTTTGTGTATTTATTATTTATAATGAAGTATGAGGGAGATCAAGAACTTTTTCTTCCTCATCTTCTGAAAATTATTTCATATATTTTACTTTACCATCACTCCACTGTCTCTTTGTTCCCAGGTTTCCCTRAGGAAACTCTTGCCTCCTCCTTGGCAATAAGGTGTCCAGAATTCTCTAGAGCAAGGTTATTTTGAAAGACTTCAGAACTCAGGCCTTCTTCAGTTTTACATCAGAAATTTGTTGAAATGTATTTRACAATAACTACCACAAGTATCCTGGTTTATACTGACATGGATGTCAGTCTTTATTTTACAGAATCATAAAATAAATAAATTTTTATATTTAAAAAAAAAATTATATTCTGTAGTACAAAAGATTGATTAAAAAGCATATTGTCCTGTCACTGTGGAAACTAAGTATTTGGAGAAGAAAATGAAGAAACCAGGCAGCAGGAGAAGCTGAACATGAATATCWAATAACTGTAAATGTTCTACACATGCATAGAGATCATACACAAATATCGTAAAACTAAAAATATAAAACATTTCTTGCTTCATATTATACAGTTGATTACTGGGACTGAAAGCCTTTGTTTTTGTTTTTTTTTTTTTTCATTTTCTCCTCAAGGTTTTCCTCAGCTGTTATTCCTGCAGAATCCTTGAACAACTTTCTCTTACTTTTTCTGCAGTCTCACCTTAGTTATCTTTCATGGCTCTATCCTCTGCAGTTTTGTCAGCATTCTTTCCCAGAGTTTGGCAATTTTCTCGGATGTGTGAGCCAAGTTTATGCCATTGTGTTGCATTAAAATTAGGCTTTGGATCACAGAAACATGACACTCTGGGASGTTTAAAAGCATTTCAGACTATGTTGACTAGAGACTCTATTTTATTGCCTGATCATCAATGCTCAATGTCTTTTGAGATGTCCTGAGGTTTCAGTACAACCCCTTGGGACTGCTGTGATGAGAGTCTTACAAACAGTGCCATCAGAGTGCCCAAGGGGCCAAGAGGGACAATGGCATTCTGCCCTACACATCAAAAATAGTGTGGCTGGCAGGATCCAGGGCAATGATTGACACCCTGTACTGAGCACTGGTGAGGTCACACCTCATGTCCTGTGCCCAGTTTTGGGCCCTTCACTACAAGAAAGACCCTGAGGTGCTGGAGCAAGTCCAGAGAAGGAAGCAAAGCTGGTGAAGGTCCAGAGAGTGAGTCCTGTCAGGAGTGGCTGAGGGAGCTGGGGGTGTTTAGCCTGGAGAAAATGAGGATCAGAAGAGACCTTACCACTCTCTACAACTGCCTGAAAGGGGGCTGTACACAGGTGGGGGTTAGACCTTCTCCCAGGGAACCAGAAATAAGACAAGTGGACATAGCCTAAAGTTTCACCAGAAGTCAGTTTGGACATCAGGAAGAATTTCTTCACAGAAAGGGTTGTCAAGGACTGGAATGGACTGGGCATCCTGGGCACCACCAGGAAGGAGGTGGATGCACCAGCCATGGAGGTGCTCAAGAAACTCCTGGATGTGGCTCTTAGTGCTATGGTTTAGCTGGCAAAGTCAGTCAAAGGTTGGTCTTGATCCTGGATGTATTTTCCAACCTAAATAATTCTATGGTCAGATGAAAACAGACCAAATAATTTGATATGTGTATTTTTCTTTATCAAGGTACAACCCAGAATCAGTAAAATAGTTTCAGTTTGTGATAAGCTCGAATTCACAATTACAATTGTTCTCATTTTGGTGCCTAAAAAGATGAGATAGTAAATGTGTTTTGAAATCTTAAAAGTTTGTGAAATTCTGCATTGAACAAATAAAGCACATATAAATGCAGAAAAAATATATAATTATCCTTCAATTACTGGAAGGGTTTTTTGTGTAGGCAATAAACATGGGTCTTATTTGGGTAAGAAAATATGAGGGATGTTGGAGGTTTACTTCTCTCCTAATTCTGCTTCATTTTGTTATGTTGAAACCAGATAAGAGAACAAATTTCCTCTATCAAAAGCTTTGAAGGATCTTCTTATTTATAACATAAATTGATGAGAAATGTTACATATGGTTTATTTGGACTAGAGGAGGTAGAATTGTATCTTTTGGATTTATTTCTATCTATACGAAGAGTAATCATTTTCACAACATCTGTGTCAGGTAAATCAATCAATGTAATAATATTTTCTGACTCTCAACCACAAAATTGTGACAGGACATTGTATAAATGACCTCTAGTCACAATCTGTTCAGCTTTTCTTACCCACTCAGACAACCAACCTGAGATTTGTCTCACCTAAATTGACTTATCTGAAGCTGGACATTCAGTCTAACACTGGTGTCTAAAATGCCTCARTAGTCAATAGGGGAAAAAAAAGATCCAAGAAACAGAAAGACACTTGAAAAGGCAATTATTTTTTTACAGTGAGAGGGAATCTGAATGATTTRTTTAGACTGGCCTCTTGCTTGTTTTGATTCTTTAAACTGGGTTCTGCACATCAGGTTTAGCCAYTCTGTGATCTTAGTATCTCTATTTTGAGCCTTCTTGAGCCAAATTTCCCAAATTACATTAACAATTGGGGAAAAAAACAGAACCTAGTGTCTTCTACATTTTATCAGGAGTAAAATTGTCCCCAAACAGCTGCTAGAGTTATGTTCTCACGTTTTGTGGTCTGTAAGCATACTATCAGTCATTTTGTTATTTCATTTTTTGACAAATCCGAATAGTGTCAAGTTAGGCCTTATTAACAAGACAAGCCATCTACAGTTCCCTAATCTTTCAGTTTACCAAGATATTGTATCAAGGGGTGATTTCTAATGATAACACTTGCCCAGATAATAATGTCTTCAGGTCCAAGTCAGTAAAATTTCAACCTATGGAATTTAGAAAGGTAGAGTCAAAGACTGTAACATTAATTATATCAAATTTATATCTACTGCTATTTGGAAAAAGGGGTAAAATTCATATCAGTAGCAAAGGGAAAAGCAGCACTTATTTTCAATACATAAAAAGAAAGACAATATTTCAGAAAAAAAAATATATGAAGAATGGCTAACGATGCAAGAAATTAGAGTACAATAATAAAAACCAGAATAAAGCATGTACTTTTAAAAGGATATAGACTCCTTTAAAGAAGGTAGGTAAAGTTTACACCTCTTGCAGATTAATTGCCATTCAAACACCCATACTAAGCATACACCTAAATTTCCTAGCCTGTATTTGACCGATAATTTTCTTAATTGCTTGAAATTCCATTTTTGCCTCTGCTTAGAATTGCTCTTGTCTCCTCTTGAGGATGCACAGCCCTCAACTATCTCCTGATGCAATTCATAAGTTTCCTGAGAAAACCAATGTAGTAGGACTGAAGTTCTGAAACTTGTACTCTGACAGTGCCTGACAGTTACTGAGCTACTTATAAAACTCTGTTTCAATTGCTTTGCCTTTAAAACAAAGCTGTCAGAGAAAGGTGATGAGGGGAGACATTGCTCATGTTTTGTATGACAGACTCTTGGTTAAAGAAATCACTTGGGAGATTAGAGTTCAGTATCCTTAATCTAAAGGATTTCAAACTAAAATCGTTTTCTTTTTTTTGTCTCCCCAAGAGTGTGCCCTGATCACACCATAAGCATAAGGGAGRAAGGGAGGAAATAAGAGGGAGAAAAGAAAATTGGAATACCCTTTTCACCTCATGTTGAAGCTCTGTCACTGGTTAGTCAAGAAAGCAAGATTCATGAGTCCTGCAAGGAACAAACACAACTCTTCAGCTTAGGAGATAAGAAAATCATAGCTGAGGAGAGGCAGCATTTGTTCAGAATTATTAGTTATTTTCTCTGTCTTCACATTCTTGTCCCTAAGTCCACGGTAGAAAGAACAGCTCTGCTGCACTTGTGCTCCATCCATGAAGCCTCTGTCCCTCATTATCACTGACTCATTGCAGCAGAGTTTCCTGGAAAAAGACAGCGATGCTGCAAGTTATCCSATGATTGTACTGGTAACAGATCTAGTGCTGGTAGTGCAGAAATAACTGAAATTCACTACTCTTCGGACAGAAAAGGATCTCTCATTCAACAACCACAAAGCAGCTCRGTGAATCATGTGGGAACTTATTACCTTTCCACAGATATCCTCAATATTTTCTTTTCTTTCTAAAAGAAGTAAGCTGAAATAATGGAAAAGTATTATTGACTCCAGCAATGTGCATTTAGTGTCTTTCCACCTTCCCATCGCTGTTGTGACCTGATATAGACATTCCACCAGGATAATCTAGAAGAGTCCARGTTTAACTCACAATAAATTTTCTCTCATTCTTATTAATTTAATTATATTTTCATTTATTTAATTCTATTTTCATTTGTTTATTACAGGGTCTGTATCTTTACCCCATTGATTTTTCATGCTTTTCTTTAGTGAAAAAATGAGTATATGATATAGTTCATTACAAAAGTATGATGGGCAGAGTATGTAGCATATCACAAATGCAAGGTAGGAGTCCATACTCTCAAGCAATTAAAAGTTTAAAGTATGTTTTTGTAAATGTCACACAAGCCACGGTCTTTCATCAGATAATGACCCAAAACAYGTTAACAATACTACCAGAGGGAAGCAACAGATAGTTAAGATGGAAGTCACATTCTTGGACAAATCAGTATTTGTATATTAAATGGGTTAATGTTGAAATACTGACTGGATAGGGCTCTCGGGTTAACTCTGAATCAGATTCTCTCTTACCAGTCATCTTGTTCAATGTGAATGAATTTGAAGTGATAGAAAAAAAGAAAATCCTCTAGGATAACTTCTTTTGATCACTCTGTTTCAGTGTACACAATTCTTGAAGATGAAATTTATTGGAGAATTCAATAAGTTAAGTGAATAATCCTGAGTATTGCAGATGTGGGGRTTCCCTGATCTGCAGCCCAACATATTCAAATTTAGTTTGTTTAACATAACATATAAAGAATTATCAATGATAGTGGCTCCATTTATTAAAATTACATTGATCTTTAAAAGATTTTTTAAAAACCCCAAAACAACCAGGTGCCCACTTCCCACCCTTCATAGTGTATTGTAATACCTTAGATTTTTAAATATGTTTCTCTGTTTTTTCAGAAGCAGACACTGGTACAATGCTTCTTTTCAACCATTGATTTGTGTTAGTCTTTCAGATATGCACAATACCATTCAGGTAATTCACCGGTCTGGATCAAAAAAAGGTGTTTTGTGASACCCTGGGGGATATCTGAGCTCCCACTGATTTTATAAAGATCAATAGCAAAGAAACATTAGTCTTAGAAAAGGAAGAGCTGACCATCATACATGGAATCTCCTGGTCTGCAATGATATCAAAGTTGTTTATGTGGATTTCATGTGAAAGCCAGAATAACATTTGGATTTAGATTTTGAACAAACCAAAATACAAGGGTTTAGTTCATCTTTTTATAGAGAATACAGCTAGCTGTTGAGTTTGGATACAGTTCTGAATACAATCTGAAACCTATTTGTGGTGATCTCAGAGGGTTAACAATGGCCTTGTTCTGATGAGAAATGAATGGTATCCTGATGTACTTATGGATGACCAATCCCCACAGTTCACCACTTTTCCTACAAAAGGGTTTTGGCAGAGTTCAATTTTGAGAGAATTACATAATATCCAATTTCTTCAACTCAAGAGTTCCTCCTGCCTGCAGTGCATTTGAACATTCCAAGGTACGAGTTCCTTGAAATTAAAATGTGGTATAATCCTTCCCATCCTCCCTGTTTCTCTCTCTGCCTTGGGCACAGTCATGTGCCCAAACACAACTCTGYATCCTGCCCTGAACAGAGAGAAATGCAACTTCTGGAGCTCATCCATGACTTAAGGACTGAACTTCATCTTTGCACTTGTGAAGACGTCTTTTCCTTAGAGAATGGAATTGTGGGGGATGAAACGTTTAGGAAGTCAGAATTTTCAAAACCAGTTAATGCTTAAGAAAAGCTGAAGATACATTATTTGTRAAGCAATTCTCAATGTTTACATTTATAGTTATAAATCAAACTATGCCAGGGAACATAAATTTTCATAAAGATGGAAACATGGTTATCTGCACTATTATATTTATTGTGATTTCTCTCACAGTCTTGATCAGGCTAAGTTACTTTCTACATGAACAGCTGAGGACAATTCAGAAGTTACCACAAATCACGGACTATTCACAAAGGTCCATATCTGTTGCAAGATGTGGGGCAGGGTAGGTAAATAAAAGACTTTAGTTGAACAGAAATAAACATGATGTGCTGGTTTGTCTCCAGTTCAGGGAACAGACTCTAAACCATTTTATTTATTATTTTTGTCACAGATAAATACTCTAGAATATTCTTGAAATATTTTTTCTACATAGATTGCTCTGCTACAAGAATTCTAAGCCACTTTGGGSATTAAAATGTTAGCAAAAGGATGTTTTTACTTTAATCTAATCTACTGAAAAGTTGTTCTTGAAGGATGCCTGCTGTTTTACTGTGCATGTATTTATACTCTCAGTTTATTGTTGAATAGATGATCAAAACACAAGAATGTCAATTTCAAGATAACTTCAAAAAACTCCTATTGGATTTAATTCCTATTTGAAGCCAAAATAAATATTCTCATTACAGAACAGACATAGTTTGATCTAGAAAATAAGACACCGTGTTTCAATATGGTATGACTGGAAGCTGCCTTTGATCACTTAAACAGAAAATTACATACGTAAAGACTATTCCAGTTCCTGTGACCCACCAAAGGATAAAACTGCTACACTAAACTCACTACAAATAATAGTTAACTATTAAAGAAATAATTTCAAGATTTAATTATAACATCAAATTTTGAATTGCATTTCAAAATATTCTGTAGCAATGACATTTTATGTCAGTTTCTAAAATACGAGAGAAAAATAAAAATCTCTCTCTAAAATAAGAGAGAAAAAAATTGTATGAAGTAATAAAAACTTTTTCTAACTGAGACATTTGGCAAAAATTCCTATTGATCTTGTTTACAGTTGTGTGAAAAGACAGGTCTATAGTGTTAATGTTTATGCATAGAGTGTATACCCCACAAAGAGTAGTTACGCATGTATCTTCTTAACAAAGATCTTAACCTGCCCTAAGTCTTTTGTCTCACCTGTTAAAAGGTTAGCTTTAGCTTAACCATTTTATTTGTTGTCACCATTTGTGGAACTGTAGACCTATATTAGAACTGACCTAAGTACTTCAAGGTCATTTCATATCTGGTAGAATAGTACTAMTAATAATAATTTTCACTAATAACATCAGAGCTGTAAGCYTATAGGAAAGTAAAGTCTTGGCCTATTGGCCACAAACCATATAAATAATGCTGAAGGCCTTTAAGGTCTATTAAATTACTGGGGGGATGTTGTAATTTTGTTCTTTGGGATTCTTTGGTTGGGGGTTTTTTGTTTGCTTATTTGCTTGTTTGGTTTGGTGATTTGATTTGTGTTGGGGTTGTTTTTCTGTCCAAACTTTGAGGAGAACAGACTTAATCATATATATTTCTTCATTTGTTTTTCAATAAAACACTTTTCTTTCTCCTAAGTTTRAACCAAAGCCTGTTTTTATGCTTATTAATGAGCATTTAAATGCTCGTCATTTAAMGATTTTTGAAACATTAGCTGAATAGCTCCCCTTTCAAGAGAGGTCCTTCCAGGAATATTMTCCTGTAGGCTTATACTCTCCTGTTACAAGAATCATCTACTATTTACCTAACACTAAATTATCTACAGGGTGGGTTTTGGGGATTTTTTTTTTTTTCAGACGGAAGTCTTTCTTACTGTCAATTGCTTAGTGGAAAACTGACCAAAATCTGAAGGTCACATGAATAGTTGATTCGCATACAAAAAATGAATTAAGTATTTTGTGAGACACAGCATCAGTTATTGTAAGCAATATTGAGTAATGGAAAAGTTAACATTTTAGAAACTGAGAAAGGCAATGTGTGTGGAACATTAAGAATGGAAGAAGTTTAAGAATATGAGSAGAACTGTATGTGCACTGCCTTGAACACATAAAAATTTGATCATGAAATTCCAGTCTTCATAATAATGAAAGAAATGATACAAAAATAAAATATGTCTTCAGGTCAAATATTTTTTTCCCAGTTAATGACTTAATATACAGAAATAAGAATAGGTACTAACTCAATATTTGCAGGCAAATCTTCTAAACAGTGACATTCTCATGTGAACTAATGGTTTGATTCAGAGAGTCCATTACTATGTCAAGACACATCCCATTGTGTTTTTACCTCCCTTTCYAGTGTTGCACAAATCTCCTGCAGGTCCTACACAGCTTCTGTCAATCAAATATGAATGTCACAGACAAACGACGCTGTCTCATATGGCACTGGATATCTTTTATTAGGATGACTCAAACTAAATATTCAAAGAGTGCAATAGGAACTTGATAAGCCATGATCACTGCCACATGTAAACTGTAGTGAAATTGTGTTGCTTGCAATACAGAAATTAATCCACACCACAGCAATGACTCCCACAGTTAGACATTGACTGGAACTAAATTAAATTCAAAAGGTTTGTACTGTATACACAGGAAAGGTTATACTTGTTATGCATTCTTATTTTCACAGATAAAGATTTAATGGACTTATAGACCTTTTCTATCATGTTGAACAGAGAATAAAGTACTAAGAAATACAGAAATATATGAAAGAAATTTTAAGAAAGTTCAAAGAAGCTCAATGCTATATTGTGAAAAGTGGCACATAAAAATAGTTCAAGACAATCTGGAAGACTGATTATTGCTATTCAGTGCCAAAAGAAAATGGACACAAAATCACAATAATTAAAATTGTGTAAATGGATCTTTTTTTGTTGTGGTTACTAAAAAAATAGGATTTAGTAGCCCTCATAACCCTCATAAAGTTGTAGGTATTTAGTAGCTCCAGAGCTGTAAAAAGTCCAGCACAATACTGAGAATCAAGGGAAAGACCTCAGGGAAGAAAGCATGTATGTAAGGTAAGGAGACACATTAAAAGGTTAAGTCCAAGGCCAAGAGTCAATATCAGGAACAGTGAATTAAAAACTGATGAGGAATTAAAGGGAAGAGCTAAAAGAGAGGTAGRAGCTAAAGTCATGTGAGTGTTAGACATCAGGAAAGAAGCAGAGGAGCAGACACAAATACGTGTTCCATTATACACCTACCTCTAAACCACTCCAAAGGCTATTAAACATTGAATCCAACAAGTACAAACAGTATTAAAATAAGTCAATTTATCCTATTAGAGGGAATTGATACAAAAGTTTTGACAATCAGAATCAGAATCAGAATCAATTATGTTAGAAAAGACCTCTGAGATTATTGAATCCAAGCCAGGGCCTAACATGACCATATCCATTGGACCATGGCACTAAGTGCCTCATCCAACCTTTCCTTAAACTTCCAGCAAAGGTGACTCCMCCCCTCCCTKGGCTGCTCATTTCAATSTATAATCACCCTTTCTSTGAAMAACTTCTTCCTAATGTCCAAATTACCCCCTGATGCAGTWTAAGACTGTGTCCTCTTGTCCTCTCAGACAGAAGTCCCCCAGTTCTCAGGCTCCAGCTCATGGAGCATTCTCATAATCACTCCTACTGAAGTGCTGTTATCCTACTGCATAAATTACACTGTGACAAAGGTTATTGCCTTCAGCATAAGAATAATCAGATAAACATAATTAATTGGATGATTTTATATGATACAATATAATGGCCTCTTCTTCCCTTACCAGCTAGTGAGCTGCTGAGGGGAAGTATGAAGGTATTAGCATCTGCCCATATTTAGACTTTTTATTGGAGACCTCCTTAAAAAGTGCCTATCTCCTTCCATCAATTACCTGAGGTGCTTAGTTTAGACTCAAATCCTAATTTCAGATTTGCTGCAACAGTAACTGATTAGGACTGATTGACTCAGGCTTTCTAAGCTAATTGGATAAATTAAAATGACTCCAAAATATACAGCAGTCTCCTATTTGTGATACAACTTTTGTTCAAAACCTTTACATTTCCCAGCAAAAACATTTTGGACTGTTAACTCAAGAATGAAAGGCTGGGCAATCTAAATGTTACTCTTTTATCTTGCCTGCTGTATCTTCTTCCTCTCCACATATGCACAGATGAACTTACGAAAAATACATTGCAAGCATGAATTATAAACCCCCGGAACATATGGCAGCCCATAGAGAAGAATACCTCCATAAAGGCTTTGTTGAAAATGAAAGGCTTTTATTTTCCAAAACAAACTCATGCTAGCCAGCAAGACTACAACCACTACTGGTGGTGCTCATCCTCTCCTGAAGGTGCAGGACCACTCCTAATTTGACACCATGCCACAATGGGCTAATGTGGTGGTTGTGAAAGCAAAACAATGTGCACCACATTCCAAAACTCATCCTGATACAGAGACTCTTATTGCAGACACAGATCCTTTGACGTGGAATAGAAAGTACAGTATCTCATGGCTCTCTCTGCTTATTCATCACCTTTCAGACCTCAACTACTTTAGAAAGGCAGGTACTATCTGAAGTCAATTTAAATTTACAAAAACTACAGGGAGCTGCCATGAAAGAAATGAATTATATAATGCCTTGAAGGATATTATACACAATTATTCAAGGAGGTGAATTTTGCCAGTATGTGAGATGGATATATAAAACAACAAGAAAGATCTCTGTGCATTTAAAGCTGCATAATTAGCACACGCAGAAACTGAGCCTGGAGAAGGGGCTGAATTTTTACCACCTGAAGTCCTCTTTTAGGGTCTTAACGATATAAAAGCATTAATAGACAAAAAAACTATAGGTGCAAGTTAAATGCCTTGGAGAGGTGAAATGACTCCTATTTTGTACTACTATCACATTACCCAAAATATAATGGCAATTTGTAAAGCATTTTGATAAAGACAGGAAAAATTATTGAAAATTGAACAAATCTGGTATTTTTTTATGTCCACAATCAAATTCTCTGTAGTTGGGCTTATGTCTTCTCTGTCAAATTGTACACACTCTAATTGGGAATCATTCAAAGAATCTGTTGGAGTCTCAAACAAACATTCTTGCACTGTTTCATGCTGATCTTCTTACTGATTTTTAAAGTTTAAAATATTCCTTAACGCATTCACAGGCATGTCTTGTATCTTAGTCAATACACAATAAACTTTTGTCCCTTTTTTCAGTAGATGTTCAAGAGCATGAATGTATCCCAGATTATATATTTAAGGGGGGTATTTTTCCTTACTCAATTTTAATATGATAATTACAAAATTCATTTCAGGGTTGAATGTTACTAAGATTATTTTTTTTTCTCTGCTGCTTGAGACACCTATTTATACAAAGAAAACATTTTGTGCAATATCACGCACCTGTGAGGTCCACAGTGCTATCAATTTCGTAGTCAGATCTTACCAGCTTTGTACATCCTGGTGATATGACATTTTCCTAAGTGTATTACTACCTTGTATTTATCTAAATTAATTCCTTTACTCTGAGGGAACCTCTGATGACAGGGTATAATCAATCAATCATGCTTTATTTGTAGTAATTCAGCACGACAAGTCATACTTCTGCATTTCAGTGACCAGATTCATTCTGAATGTTCACACATGTGGTATTGCTGAATCTTTGCAGCTTCTTAATGTCAAGTTCMTCACTGCTATTCTTGGCTCATAGCGGCAGTAAAATCAAATTTAGTTACCTCTATACAAAGAAGGTGATGGAATGAAGGAATAAAAAAATATGTCTTTTACTAAACACAACTTGCCTCTAAATACAGCATTTATGTGCAAAATATCCATCTTGTTTTGCAATAAGGAATGTGCCTGCCTTGTATAAGACAGAGTATTTATCTGACTGTGTGTTTCAAGTAAAGAGCCACACTAGGCTTAGACTCACTAGGACATGTTCTGAGGTGAATTCCATCCTAGAGGAATACATTTTAAAGTGTCAAAAATCATTTGACATCCAAAAATTAAGGTCTTCCTGGTGAATGAAAACATGAAGAACTTCAAAAATACTGATGGAGACAATTAGTTGATAGATAAGTTTTGTTGAAGGTTTCTTCTGTATCTTCTGTATTTTGAAAGCTCATGGCTGCATATTTGAACTAATTATAGGGTCTCTGAACAGAGATTTTTCCCAAATGTAGCTTAGAAATAATTGTTCCGATTACAATGGGCTTTAAGATCTTTATATAACGATGTCTTCGGGAGATTGGCACAACAGAACATTTCATGTGCAGAAATATCCTTTCAAAATCTTCTATAAGTTCTTATGTCACTAGATTTCTTAAATATTAAACATTAAATTTGTTACAATAATTTGTGTCTGCAAGGATTTTCTAAATTACATCATTTTCTTGATTTGATTTGTGGACTGGACCAATGTACAGGTGAAACTGTTTTATGATCACACTATAAACTCATATTAGCATCATATATTGGAAAAGAATATGTATTAATATCATGCTGATAATTAAACTAAAAATATAATTAAAAAAAAAAAAGAGAAAACATCCAAATATTTTCTGACCTTTATTGTAGAAGGTTCATATAATGCTAGAAAAGAGATTACTGAACTCTGGCATACACAATTTTATTCCAAATAAATTATATCTCACCAAAATTATTGATTACCTGAATGATAAAAATATAAATGCACTGATATATGAAATGCAGGTGTAAACAGATTAGCCAAGGGCTAAAACAAAAACCTGCTTTAAATRTATAAATTAGTAGTTTGGACTCTCTCAAAAAAGTTTTTAGATTTACACAGATGGCCATTTCATCTGTGCCTTGTGATAAGTGGGTGTGAAAGTTGTAATGGAACTAAACCTTACTGCTGATTAACAAAAAGCATCTGTGCTCCTGACATAAATACAACAATCAAGCACTAAAACATAACCATGGAGAAATATTTCTGATCTTTCTTAAAGCTCCTTAGTGGAGAATAGCAATCTAATAGGATTTCAGAATTACTGCTTGGGAAAATGACAGTGATAAACCACTGATTTTTTTTCACCATAATTAACTTTGCAGAGAGCTTCTTTGGATTTCTGGAACTCTGCAGGTAATTTTAGCTGGCATCATTCCTTCCATCCATGAAACTGAATGTAGGGCTTCTACTTTTCTTCATTACATGCATATATCATTAATTAAGAATTAACCAAAAAAAGGTGGTTTTGACATACAGCAGATACCTTAGTTTAAATTCAGTAATATTACTTGATATTAGTGAATATTCGAAAGTTTCAATTAGGCAAATGTGATAAAAGGTGTTATTTTATCTTTGAGAATGTTGAAGAGACCTTGATCAACTTTTTTTTTTTTTTTCCCTCTGATATTCTATAGTAACACATAAAATAAAAACTGTTTTAATATGGAGTGGTCACTTGCATCCAGTTATGTTCCAGCCTTACACTATACATTGAGCTTAAACCAGATTAAGTAAAACTATAAAATACATGTTTTTTTAAGTGATAGCTTAATTAGGTATTTAAATAAATAAATAACAAAGAGATGTCTTGTAGGTTTTACAATAGAATTCACTGCATTTTGAAAGCACTTGTTTTGTTTTCAGAGATTGAGGCTGAAATTTTCTAGATTACAATATACACAAATAAAGATTAGGACTTGTTTATGCCAAACACTCAATGATATATTATCGTATTCCTATATTTCCTGATTCTTTTTTTTTYCTTTGTGTGTGTGTTAACAAAAATTTTGCAGAGTGTTTTTATTTCTTCTGCAAGTTCTTGTTTGCAAAGGTACACAATGTTTCAGACCAATAGGATAATCCTCTGGCATGAAGAGAAACTGTTAAATTGGAATTTCTGAAGCAACATTTGACATTTGATCAGCTAACTAATCACAAAAAGACTTTGAAATAATCATAACTTGTATTGTGTTTACTTATTTAATTTTAAGCCTTACTGGAATACAAACTCCTGCATGTGTTTTGCTATGTTTTCCATGTCAGCTTTGACATTTATTGCAATCTATTCTTAGCATGAATCAGAAYTCCAAAGATTTTGTTTCAAGTTTTGAGGAGAATACATCATGTTCAGTTTCTGGCACATGTGAACAAAGTATTTCATGCTTCTTTCCCGCTGATAGARAGAGGCTTTTCTTTGCCTCTTCAATACCAAAACAAGAAGGAGGTGCACCTAACAACAAAAACAAAAGATGAAGCAGTGTGTAGGCAAGTGTGGAGGGGAAAGGTTGACTGAAGTACAAAGTAATTGACGAAATATAATTAAAGCAGAAGAATGAAGTTCCAATTATCCTTTTGGTTTCAGATTAAATTAAAAAAAAATGTGCCATAGCTCCTTTTCTTAATGTTTTTCAGTACATTTTGTTTACTGAGGAACTGCATGAGGAACTAGYATTGGATTTTTCACCTGAGATGTAGAAATAGCCAAGGAGTTCTAAACAAATAATACTTGGCTGTGTTTACAGGGAAGATTTGTAAGTCTATAGAGTTTGAAAGTCAATAAAGTGTTCCCACATCAATCTTTCTACCATTCCTTTTTACTTAAGTCTGTAGTGCTTCCAAAAGTCATGGATTGAAGGAAGCAAGTTTTCTCTCTAGTCAAAGCAATCARAGGGATAACAGAATGTAGCACTGGTACTGGGCAACAGGTGTTTGAACTGAGAATATCTTAGAAGTAAAGTGGATATTTATAGAGAGCTTTGTGTTMGTTTTGAATCCATCTAAGTACATAGATTAAAGTGTATGACGTGTCAGATGCCATGAATTCCAAAGCCTACATAATTCAGCATGGGTTTAAGTGTTCCTTTTGCAACTGACCAAAACTGGTGCTCTGATAAGGATGTTTTCTTTGCTGAATAACTAAAGGAAGATGAAAGAAGAATTTTTTTTTTATTTTAATGTATCATGGATAAACTGTTAGTCTTCTGTGAAGGGATAGTCAGTCTTGAGAATGAAATTAGCAGTTTACCTTATGTTCCTAAGGTGTTAATTTTACACCACCTACTTTTTTCTCACAGAGACACATTGCATGCAGAAAATTCATCTGTTTTAGGATCCTCAGCCCAAACACAAAAAATTTACTTATCTCAACAAATATGATTGATGAATGAAAACAAGCTAGAAAGCACATATTTCAGCTGCTTGCAAGATCTCTCCCTAAAATGAAGTGCATCACTGAACTAGAAAGAATATAGTTTTCCTGTGGCCAAAGACAGAGCCTGTTGTTTGTTCAGACAAAGGACATCATAAAATTAGGTGTTACAGCACCATCTGGTGACTTCTATTTAATATCTTATGAATAAGTGCAACATCCACTTAGTGGTAATAATTTTCTTTAATTGGAATAAAGAGAATATTTTCTTGTTAGTATTAAGTAAAAAGTAATARCGTTATTAAAAACTAATGATTCTGTTCTGATGTGGAAACATGCCCACTATTACAAGACCTGATTACTCTTGCACCTATCATAATCCTATGTGTYGTCTCTTTGGGGCAGAGACTGACCATTAACCTATAAAAATGGACTGTAAGCCCTAAAACAGAGTTCTAAAGAAAAATAATGTGAAAGAGAGCAGATTGTTTTTTAGAAAGATAGTTTATTGCTATGAATTTATAATGTCATATTCAATATGTATCATTTTAGTGGCTAGAATTAAAATTCAACTAAATTATGATTTAAAATCCTTTCTTAACTATATTTTYCACCTATTTTTAGCAGATAGGTCAYTAGTTGTATTAAGGAGTAATGAAGACAACATGAACTAAGTTCATCTGTTAAACTAGCAACTTCATTAAATTCATTGGAAGAAACATTTTGGTCAGGTCACATTTCCCCTTTTAAGAAAAGCCCCTGATTTGGCTGTSTTTGGAAAGAAATGGAATCATTATCCGGAGGTATATGTATTAAAAAATAATTGATCATATGTGGAAATTTATCTTCGAGAAGCAATATTACAGTGAAATCCCTGATGGTTTTATATAGATTTGCTTTCTCAGAGTGCACTACAGACCARTAACTCAKGGAATTATCAGCATTTCCTAGTTACATTTCTAATGGTAAATTACTCTATGAATGTTAATATATGTAAGAAAAAAACATATTTAAACTTTTTATGTTTTTATCAATCAGAAGTCTTCCCTACCTTTTGTTTAAATATTAGTATCAGTATTAGAAGAAATCATTCTGGATAAGTTTCCTCTAGATTTTGCAGATGCAGAACAATATTTTCAAGGTGGCAGAAACTGAAGGAGGGCTCCTCAAACAGAAACAATGTCTCTCCAATCTAAGTAATGATGATATTTCAGACTTGAAAAGGAACTAATTTTAGAGGAATGTCAATTTGTTAAGATTGATGCATTTTGTTGCTGCTAGCAAGGCGCAAATTTAGTATTTGAGGAAATTTATGTACTTCAAGGACTTAAAGACAGTAAAGAGGAGAGGAATAGAGAGCTGGGACGCTCCAGCTTTGCGAAAAGAGAGCTCAAGGGAATCTTATCCATRTGCATAAATTTCTGATAGGAAAAGTAAAGAAGATGGAGACAGTCTTCTCAGTGGTACCCAGAGACAGACAAGAGTCAAGAGACACAAACTGAAATACAAGAAAATTCATTTCATCATAAGAGAAATATTTTTTTTCCTGTGATTTGGTCTAACACTGGAATAAGTTTCCCAGGAAGACTGTGGAGTATATATCCCTGGAGATATTTAAAACTCAAATGGATAAGGCCCTGTGCAGCCTCCTGTAGGTGACCTTATACTGAGAATATACAGACGGATTAGGCAATTTCCAGAAGTTCCTGCCAGCCTTATCCAGACTCTGATTCAGTCACAATTCATACCATGTGTACAAAATCAAAGGTTGCAAAGACACTTGAATTTCACATTATTTCCTAAAACTCAAAATAATCAACATTCTTTAGGATACCTCCAAGTATGTCCTAATACTTTTATTGGAYATCACTTATTTTAAATCTTCTGTGCTGCCTCAGAAGCTAGGTTTCCGCTAAGCAGATTATCCCTTTGACATTTTAGTCAGTAAATATTGTTAGGAGATGCCTAGTCCTTTAAAAATCTGATTTCCTTTTCTTAAGAAAGTTGTTCACGCACTAGGTTTCAGCGATATTTACTTTTTTGTTTGTTTGTTCTGCTTTGAAAAGCCTCCATTTACCTTTTGCATGTTCAATTAAAATAGTCAATGAATACATCATCTTTATATCCAAAGCCATACACTCTTTAGTGCTGTCGATTTCAAATCTTCAGTTGAATCCACATCTGGGAGAGCCTTTTAGGAGAAGTATGCCAAGAGAGCAAAAGTACATCCATATAGAACATTATCAGTTTATGATGGCATTTCAAGGTTGCCTGATAGAAAAGGACCAGGGAGTGAAAAAAAAGACATCTCTTGTAGTCCTGTTTCAGCATTTATTATGGAAAAGATTGTTAATTCAGTAATGTTAAAAAGCCTTTAAATTGGATATTATTATTTCAATCTTTGGGTTATTTGGWGAGGGGATGTTTGGGAGATTTTTGCATGTATTTTTGGGGTTTTGTTTGTTATGGGTTTTAAAAAAAATTTTGTTTGTTTGTTTGTTTTGTTCTGGTTTTATCCAAACTCTAAATAATCAAATAATCACTCAGTCTGAAAGTAATCTTATCTGGTCTGTCTGTTTTACCTCCTGCTCAGAAAAAGGTCAATGCTGAAATCAGACCAGATTTTTCAAGGCTCTTCTACCATCAAGACCTGAAGACTTCAAAGAAGAGAYGCTTCACAATCTCTCTGGGCAACCCATTTGTATGCTTAACTATCTTTATAGTGTTTTATTTTCCTTATGCTTACTCAGAACCACACCTGTCCGAATTTACATTTCTTTTCCCCACTTTGTGCTGCTGTACACTTTAGTAATGACTCTGGTTTTATCTTCCCAACAACCTATTCCAAGTATTTTAGGGCTGCTACTTGGTCCTGTTAACGCTCTTRTTCAGGCTGAACAAGCATGGTCCTCACAGAATGTGCACTTCCAGTAATCTGCACATGCTTTAAATCTGTTCAATTACCTCCATGGCAAGAAATAGGAATTGTAATACTAATATCTGACAATAGTTTTTCTCAATTTTCTAGTGTAATGCTAAGCTTTTGAGGGGGAAAGTAATAGCGAGATTTTAATAATGTTGTAGTAATAAGACCTGTTTTCTTTTTTAAAAAATCTACTATATCACTAGTACTTTATGCTTTCTTCMGAACTGTTTCAACCTTCACAGCAGAGGTGTTCCAGCSTCCTAGTCATCTTTGTGRCCCTCCTCTCYGACAAGTTTATGTCCTCCTTATGCTATCAAATGCCATGACAAGGCATTTTTCACTGGTCCTCAAGGTAAGCGAYGTGGCACAACTTGTGTTCACGTGACTAAAACTTTGTATTCCCTTTCAAAAAGAGTGTTTTATCCCTAAAGTCCCCTGAAATATTCCCTCAGCTGTTCTATCTCTCAGATCGTGAATAGGAATAGGCAGGGGAAATCTGTTTTGCACTAAGTGTAGTTTCTCCAGGGAGCATAACCAAACATGAAGAAAAAAGAAGAAAATATATAATTGCATAGTATTGGCTGTGCCTATCCCCTACTGCATTTTGTCTGTTATTATAGMTATTGCCCTCAGGTTCAATTATGACTTTGGTTCTCACTTTGAGAGCATGTAGCAATTTCTCTAGAGTCATACACATTAAAGTTTTCTATTCRCACAGGTTCACAGCTATGACTATCTGAAATTTACTCCAGTTCCAATTTGGTTTATTTCCAGCACACAATTCKCTGACAGAGGGACGGGGCTAAATTGAGATAATAATTTAAAATCATCAGTTAAAGGCACGTTTTGCACATATGTGTAGATTGAATTAATCTGGAACATCCTGCTTCACAGTTWTAAATGCAAATTTTTTGCATTATACACTTGTCATAAGCAACAACATGGATTACAAATAAAATAATATATATATGTACTAATTTCTACACTTGAACATTATTGCTTGAAAAATATCACATGAACATACATCTATTAATTACATGTGCACGTTTAATGATCTTTGCAATTTGAGTTTCTGATGATCAGAAGAATACACCTGATATTCAAACATAAATTGTAATTAAACTATGAGTAAGAGACATAAGCTCTACCTTTGAGAGGAGTATGCAGTACCAGTTCTAAAACAAAATATTGTTTATTATCAGTATGAAATWCCTTGAAGATTGAGAAACAGAAAATATTAAAATTACGTATTACCTCCATTCACATATTTTAAGTGGAGAAATTACTTCTCTTTCCTCATGGTTGTTAGACCAAGACATTGCTAAAACTTATACTAAGTTAATTACATTATTTTAATATGAGTAAAACAGGTATTTTGCCCTTCCCTTGGGGTGGGTACTCTTACCTACTTTGGTAGACTACCTGTTCAAAAACCAAGAATTTCTGCCTTATTAATAGGTCCCAGGTAATAGAAGGATTTACTAAGAAATATAATCCAATCCACCTTGGGAGGATTAAGTGACAGATTGTTAGTGCAGAAATATTTTTGAAATAAGGTAAAGTCACTAAGCATATGTCATATACAAAATTACTTCCGTTTCAAAAATTRTACACTTAGCTACATTTATGTCTTCCTTGCTTTTGTTTTTTTTTTTTCATTTTTACTCTTAGCTTTAAAGCAATTTCCAGACTCATCTTCTGAATTTTCAACAGACTCATTCTTTTAAAGAAAAAATAAATCATACCTTCTCAAACCATCTCAACATTTAATCGAAGCCCACCTCAAAACTCATGCATCTCTTTTAAAATTATAGATTACAATTGCACATTAAAATTATTGGTTTATCAATATTGGTAAAATATTAAATGCAATATAATCTGCAACATTACYAAAAATGAGAACTTTTGTTCAGGTATCTGTTTGTGGCAGATTTCAATATCTACGCTTAAGCCCTGAAAATGGACATTTTTCTTTGGTTTACAGGCATTTAAATGTACATATTTTTAAAACACCAGTTAATTATATTGATGCCTTGCAGTTTAAAGATTTATATGCCTTATAGCTAAAAGATTTATAAGGTCAATGTGCCTTTCAAAACAGTCAACTCTGTTATTTTTATTTTTTTAAGACCCTTAATGAGGCTGGAAATTCTTACAGTTGATTGAAGTTTGTTTACTCCATAAGTAACAGCTACTACCGTTTAGCTACTGAAAGTGATATAATTAACAGCTTCTGTTAACTCTAAGGGATTCTAGACATGTCARCATCACAACTGATATTAAATGTGTTGCTGAACCACTTCTAAAACTACACCTCAAGTATTGGTTACTGACAATAATTATTTCAAATATAAAAGTGGAAAAATAATTTGTTACTGAATTTATAAAAGGCAAGAATGTCAAATAATTCACACACTGTTTCTGTGAAAACTTAGTCAGAAAGATCATAATTTGTGTAGGATAAAAAGATTTTGTCTAGGAAATCTAAGTTCCCTTAAGTCGCCAGTGAAATTCAAAACATTTGATGTAATGAGAGYCAGGTGTTCATACCCAGGTTTATAAAGTTTAGACAGACTAGTATGASCTGAAATTGTTGTCCTTCTAATAACAATATGGTATCCTTTTCTTTAAACTGTAGTAGATAAATATCTATACTGAACTAAATGCCATAAATGATGCTTGTGTCTGATTAGAGGATAAATGACATAAGACACATTGCCACCTCCTCGTTACCAGACATTAACAAGGTTAGAAAGTATGTGTGGTCATTGSTAGAGTTAAAATGATTGTCTCAACTCTTTCCAATGGGGAAATTTCATCTCCACTATGATTTTTATCCCAGAGATGAATTTTCATGCCAATTATGCCAGCAGAGAGAGACATAACTGTCTCCTAAGTTAGGAGACAGTTGACATCTGACATAGTTGGGATGAAAATTTTTCTGGAGGGATTTATTTTTCTTCCTCAGCAACAAAGTCATTACCATATACATTAAACACCTGGCTAAACAGGCCCCTAACATTTAAGTAGCTAAAATGAAGTGACATGACACTCATAACTATGATTATGATGCTGTGTATGTTGCCTACAGGAAAAAAAAGTCTGATTACTGGATTCTTAATATGGGTTTCTCTATGAGAAATAAATCAAGCAAATGCAACAATAAGGGGGGAAAAAAATGAATGAAGGCATGGTTCTGTATCTATTACCTAGGAGGTTTCAAGCTGATGTTTGGCATACCAAATTATTTTTGTAATCAAATATATGTAGGGCAAGCTCTGAGACAGAAAGGAGGATCTGTAGGACAAAGCCTAACAATATTGTGTTACCTTTTCTAGCAGTGTTGCACATGTTACAGTTTTTGGTTGCCCATTTAGTAATGCAATAATCATGATAGCGTGGTTGTTCATACTGAGTAAATTAATATGATGTTGTGCAGATGGGTTCCTCTCCTGACCAAATATGTTTTGCCTCTTACATATATCTAATATATATCCCCTGTATTATCAGAGAATCACTACAAAACCTTATTTCCAGGTTGGTTTTGAGATGCACATTTATCTTCTGTGATCAGTGAGATAGCCTTAGCTCATTATTAATTAAAACATTGGTTAAAACTGCTATAGAACTTTCAAGCTTTTCTTGGGGCTTATCCTTTCGTTCCAAAATCTGCATTACAACTAATAACAAGTGAAATTAATAGCATTCCCATCCTTTCATTAATTGCTTCAAAAGCTGTACCCTTTATAAATTAGGAACAAAGCTATCATTTTATTCTGTGGAAAGGAACATAAGTACTTGAACTCTGTCATTCTTGTGTCGCTCAGGCTGGTGTCTCATCTTGGGGAAAGTCACAATCAGCATAGAAAGGGAAGTTTTCTGACTGACTCAGGGGCCGATCATTGGAATAACATTTGCAGACCACAGGACAAAGAGTCAAAGAAGAATGGGAACCACTTTGCCTGAAGCAGGGATAGAGAAATGAGCTCCTGGGAAAGAAAGGATGAGTAACTGAAAAGAAAATAATAGAAATGCAGTGAATAAATGAATGCAAAGGAAAAAAGAAAACGGGTAGAGGAAAAGGGTAAGTGGAACGGGAAGGGACCACCTGATTCTTAGTAGGAGCTGTTACTAAAA
>NW_026623380.1:693352-695080 GCF_030028575.1 Malurus melanocephalus
AAAAAAAAAACTTTCTAGGTCACTATTAGAATTAATGGAAACTACTGAAAAATGGTAGTAGTAGCTAAGGCAAGAGACATCAAAGTAAATGTATAGAGGGTAGGGGTTGTCAGGCTTTCCACATTAGGAGGATGCAGTGTCAATGAAAACTTAGATGATGAAACCAGACTTTTGAGAAACAGACCATTTAGATAGGCATACCGAAAGAAAACAGGAAAACAGAACCTGTCTTGCTAAAACATGATTCCTTCCAATGTTTGAAGGGAATACAAATGACAGCAAATACCTGTGAAATCTGCCCTCCCTTGTGAATGTTTGTTTAGAGAGCACGTTCTTGGTATTCAATCAGCTCAAGTGGCAGAGTGTGAGACATTTTTGGTTGTGGTACCAAAGTACACAATTTATAGCAATGATTTTAATTAGCCTCCTAATAAAAAAGGGTGTTACACRTCAAAAATTCATGTTCAGAGATTATTAATGGTCAAAAATCAAACAGTAAGATGGCAAATACAAATTAAGAAAATAATAGAAGGTTATTCATAGAAAGCATGATCTGAAGTCCACATCCCTATGCAGAATTTAATCATGCTTTTGGCAGGAATTTTATTCCATTTACTGTAGAGAGAAAATATTCTTTCATTACAGCCTGTGTAATGAAGTGGTGAAAGAATCCTCAAACCTTCCACCAAATTATATGAAGGTATGTTAAGCTGTATGAGTAAAAATTTTCAGGAGGAGAAGAAAGGTTTCTGTGGTTAAGATGTTTGATTTGAGTGGCAAAATCTGCATACTTTATATATTTTTTATTTTCAACTTGGTGTGACKTGAAAGCAAACTTTATTTTGGATTTTGATTTTGGTATGGCTTTTTTGGTTTGTTTGTTTGTTTGTTTTTTATAATTGGTGTACACACACTGACACAGTAGAGTCTCATTTGCACCAATAGTGAATATTCCCAGTTGCAATTAAAGTAAATGGATCTGTGCTATGAACATAAAGTCCTCTAGGAAGCTGATTTCCCTTTAAAATCGAGATTTACATGAATCGAGTTTGACATCAAATATCAGTGCATCTTTTCAGACTCCATCTAAGTTTCTCAATTAAGACAATCTCTCCCTCACTATGGAGTCTCTTGAATCATTCAGATTCAGAGGAGTAAGCATTGTAGGAAAGCCCATGACAATGATAACTAAATATAACAAATTCATCTTTGAAAGGAAGTTTGAATATTTTGCTACAAATATATGACTACAGCATTTAACAATGAAGAGAAAAAATACTGAATTGCTGTCCATTTGAAAACTATCCATTCACTGTATGAAGTATCCGAGATAAAAATAATTTAATAGAATGATCATAACAGCTGTACTAGCATGCTCAAAAAGGATAAAAATATGATTTAACATGTAGTTTCGACTTCTGAGAGTTGGGGTTTCCCGCCTCAATATTTCTTTTTTATTATAATTTGTTTTGTTAACTGCTTCTGACTCTGCTTTCCCTTTGGTAAGATTTCCAGCAAAMACAGATTAAAATCACCTTTTTCTGTATTACTTTTAAATTATGAGAGTTGCTATATGCTCCTTTCTTATGGCCTAAAGCCCTTGTACTCAACTGTCCCTAAGTATTATTTTTCCTATTTTTTTTTGATTGAGTAAGACTTGAAGTTAATATTGATATGACCAGAAATTTTACAAGTTTTAAGCTTGACATAATGACAAAGATCAACCTA
>NW_026623380.1:695303-705906 GCF_030028575.1 Malurus melanocephalus
TTTTCGGTAAAAAGAATATTTTCCAAACAACTAGTAAGCATTTCATTACTATGAAATGCTAAAGAAAGATAACTTTTTTCCTGGGTGTAATCTGCAAGTCATATTTTAAATAATAACAGCAACAATGTTGCTACAATGTGTGTACATTAAACAAAAATATTGCATCAAATCTTTTCTCTGTTTGGCAAAAGCTTCTCACTAACCCAGATGATAGCACTGTTATACTAAYAATAATGTAAATTTTTAAAAGTATCTGTTGTTTAATTTCATTTTACATTTGGTTGGTTTTATTTAAGATGCATTCCCCTAAGAAAGCAATGAATTGTATGTAGTAATGTAACAGCTTATGCAAACACAGCATTTTACATTCAGATCTATCATACAAACAGCTGTGAATATTTATATTGGTGTTAATTAAGTCTGTGACAGTATTAATTTAGATAAGAAAAGCTGACCAAATCCCAAAGTGCTACGGGATTTTTAACATATGTATGAAAAAAATAATCAGAGACTTGCAAATGAAAATGTGGTGTAAGATCTCACTCTAAAGATAGCGCCTTGATGACGCCCAGCCGCTGAACCTCATTAGCAGTCGTCTGAAATATCGTCCTGGCTATCAGCTCATGCAATATGAAACAAAACCCTCCTGTTCAGAGATGAAGATTAACTGCTAAGTCAAACCGACACTCCAAACAAGGAACTCTCACCACAAAGTGCATTAGAGAGGTAAATAACCTCATTATTCAACAGATTAAATCTGATGGAGGGGCTTGTTCAGAGTGTTGTTCTTCTCAACAAAAAATTAACATTCAAACTTCCAATAGAAAATTGTAATATCAAAAATTTTAATAGTCTTCCCAGTGATTAACTTGGACATATTATGTATCAGATCCAGAAAGCTGGGAAGGTTTTGGAGATAATCGGTGAGGTACTTATCCACCTATTTTTAAAAGTCAATACCAGATTTTCAGAAACATTTAGGTCTTCTGTTGCAACTTGGCATCCAGTTTCCATTCCTTTGAATTTCTCTCACCCTTTCTAGGTGTAGAAATCTTCCAGTGTAAATGAGTTTCTGGGGATTTTACACATATTTTCATATCTTTTTCATATTTTGATGCCTGAGTGTATGGCAGCCTACAAAACACTGAGCAAGAAAGATCCTATATTCCATTCAGTGAGTTGTACAGTAGCAAGATTCATACACTGATTACCTTCCAAAGATTCTGCCTGACCAGTGCTGATAAGATGTATCCCTTTCTGGAAAATATATAATTTCTGAGTGGTCTGAATTGCATTTTGTTTCAATTAGCTCTGGGATTTTTTTCAAATCCTTGGCACAGATATCCAGCCAGGATATGGAACTTTGGTCTTTCCTTACAGTTCTGGCTCTGGCTTCCGACTCACTATCTATGCTGCAGTRGTAGAAAGGCAGGAGGTGAGCTCAGATGCTGGACACTTTCCCAAYTTTGAGCACTTTGCTCAATTATTAATCAGCTCTCAAGAAAGGGAGGGGGCAGCCTTTTGGCACTGTGAATATGAGCCAGTTCGTGCCATTTGGCTTTGAGGTATTGTTAGTTTCAAAGACCCCTTTTGTTATCAGGAGCAATGTAGCTGTCAGCATAGCAACTGGCTTCTCAGGTTATCAGGTTCTGCTTGCATTGACTTTAACATTACCTATTCCACTTTTTCTGTTTATACCAGTCTCTGACAGGGGGCATGGCCTCCTCTTCTTTGAGATTTTTTGGAAATGATGCACTGCGGAAGGAGTAACAACAGCTGAGTCATGGTGCTTCMACTCTGAAAGGATTTCTGGCTTTATTTTTGCTTTTATTGTAAAAGGAAAGGTTAGACAAAAATCAGCTCAGAGAGACTGCCCAGATTCCTCTGATTCATTTAACTAATTGTGGCAGAATACACCAATTTTCATAGTGTATATCTAGAACTAGAGTGTAGGGATAAAAATTACTAAACTAGGGAAAAGTTTTATGAAAGCCTTGCATTTTAGATCTCAGACTTCAATGAGATAAACTCTCCTTTTCCTTATGAAAAGGCATAAATTAATAAACTTAATCTTAAATCAGTAGTGCATAATCAATATTAGCATCCTAGTATCATCAATATAATCATGGAAATTACTTCAGTGCACCTAAATACTAAAAAGGGGACAACTCTGTTTCACCCATTAATAATCTAAATTCATCATCAGTGTTTTAATGTATGAGTCCCAATAATGTTGGTGGTACTCCAGAGAAAGAAATTAATTTTTGCTAAGTTTAATAACATATTTTCCTATGTTCTGTACAGTTTTGCGGGTTGGTTTGGTTGGTTTGGTTGTTTGGTTTTTGGCAAATAAGTAATAGAAGAAGCTAGAATGTGGTGCAGTCAACATGCTGGAAGGAAGGAATGTTATCCAGAGGGACTTTGACAGGATTGCGAAGGGAGCCTATGTGAACCTCATGAAGTTCAATAAGGCCAAGTGCAAGATCCTATATTCTCTCTGGTGACCAATGACAGGACCTGAGGGAACCTCATGAATCTGTTTAAATTAGGGAGGTTCTGATTGGAGGTTCCTTGGTTGGGCACTGGAAGAGGCTCCCCAGGGAAGCACTCACAGCACCAATCCTGACAGAGTTCAGAAAGAGTTTGGATAATGCTCTCAGGTACAAGGTGTGATTCTTGGGGCTGTCCTGTGCAGGGTTGACTTTGATGATCCTTGCAGGTTCCTTTTAACTCAGGTATTCTAGGATTCTGTGATTCAATGATCCTGCTCCTGGGTGAGGGCAATCCCAAGCACAAGTACAGGCTGGGGGCAAATTGCACTGAGGGAAACCCTACAGGGCTTGGGAGTGCAGGCTGATGAGAAGCTCTGCATGTGCTTGGCAATGTGAACTCACAGATAGATAAAATGCCAGTTGTGTCCTGGGCTGCACCAAAGCAGCATGGCCAGCAGGGTGAGGGGAGGTGATTCTGCTCCTTTATTCTCCTCTGGTGAGACCCTACTTGGAGTTCTTCATCCTGCTCTTGGGCCCCCAATATAAGAAGGACATGGACTTGTCAGAGTGGATCCAGAGGAGTTCCATGAAGATGGTCAAAGAAATTAAGATATTCATCTCCTATGAAGATAGTCTGGGAGAACTGAAATTTTTCAGCCCAGAGAAGACTCCAGAGAAAATTTATAGCAATCCTCCAGTACCTAAAGGGGTCAACAGGAGAACTCAAGAGAGATTCTTGACCAGGCCATGTAGTGATAGTACAAGTAAGAATGGCTGTAAGATGAAGGAGGGCAGGTTTAGATTACATAGGGGGAAGAAATTCTTTACTCATAGGGTGGTGTGGCACAGGTTGCCCAGAGAAACTTTGGCTGCCCTGTCCCTGGAGGTGTTCAAGACAGTTTGGAAGAGGCTTTGAGCAACCTGGTCTAGTGGAAGGTGACCCTGACCATGGCAGGGTGGCTGGAACTAGGTGATCTTTAAGGACTGTCCCAATGCAAACCATTCTGTGATTTTATGACTGAAGTTCCCTGGTAAATGTTAGCCTTTTCTCTTTTAGCCTGGTATTCTCAAATGAATGCCATAAATGATATTCAAAGAAAAGTCTTTTCAAAATAGCTCAATACATATTCAGTCTGCTGACAGCAGGTGTTATATATGTTAGTTTAAATAGGAAAAAGCACATTTTATCTCCATCTTTTTTTATGGTTAAATTGATGATGAATGTGCGAAGTTGAAAGGGAAACAGATTTAAAAATATGTAGAAATGTTACCAAACAGCTTTATTCCTTACAGAATATATGTGTGGACAGTTATAGTATAAAAAATCCAAATCAAAACAAAAATCTAAAGAAAAACACAAATAATTGGACAAGTATTAGAATTTTGTATTTAGCAAACAGCAAGGAAAAGATCCTTGTGTTACTTGCATGCAGATGAGCTATGAGTAATTACATAAGAAGTGTGGATCCAGAGCAGCATAAAAACCCAGCATAGGTAATTCATTCTTTATCATTGACTGCATGCAACAAACAATACTTTAATATTATCTTCATCCTCCTAGGATAGCAGTTTCCAGGTCAATCTTTGGTTGTCACAGTCCTCTTTTTTTTTTCAGAGGATCAAGCTTCCTGATTTTAATTTTACTAGAGAAAAGGGGTCAGGAGCCAAGTGGAAGAATAGGCCATACAAGCACAGTGCTCCTCAGTGTGGAAACCAGCCTTCGGGTAGGAGCTTAGGGAATTGCAAGATGACATTTTTTTCCTTTTTCCCTCTATCAGAGAAAAAACCAAACCCTTTGGCTGATCAGCTATCCTCACCTTCAGACAGTCTGGGGAAAGAAAGATCTCACTGTAAGCTGTGTCAGTGAGGATTTTAACTTCAATAAAAGTGCATTACTTTTAATCATCCCTTTACTCACCATTAAAAAGTTTTGTATAACATTATCAGCCTTCTAAACATTCTGGATGAATCCAGGACTTTTGCAGATAATATAGGATGGTGAATGTCTGAGACTTCTCTACTAATAGCTCTGACATTATAATTTCTCCATTCGGAATAAACTAAATTTGTTTTAGAATTAAAATCATTTGTACTATGACTTTATTGTTCCCCAATATTTTCATCAGCCCTTTACTGTGTATCCATTCAAGATTCGAATAATTACATAGGAAACTAAAGGGGCTATTAATATTTATAGCACACCTAGGCACATTATTCTGGAGGTCAAAAGAACGCAGCATTTGGCATAACACTGCAATTGAGATGTGCTACTGAACACCTAGGAGGGCTTGGCTGCAATTACAAATTATACAGCCACTGTTCTCCACACTTTCTGTTGCTATTATCAGTTAAATTCTCAAAGCAATAATGTTAAAGCACACACCTGGAAACAGTTAATCGAAAAGTCTTCCTCCACAAAGGAATAGGAAAATACTGCAACTTATTTGTTCATTAGTATTTGTTTGTTTCTTGTCAGTAACATTGTCTTTTGTGTTGAAAATGGACAATGAAAGCACAGATTACATTCTTTAAAGAGGATTTCAACCCTGGGTAGTACATACAGGCAATCCACTCAATCTTGTTCAAGGCCTCTTGCACAAATTAGTGATATTACTAGATTTGTTCTCTGTGTTCTTTAAGTCAGTAGAGCCTCCAAAGGATTCTTCTCAAGTTCTTTCTTTTGTTTTTGTTTTTGGGTTTTTTCGGCATGTTATATTACACCATTATAGGTTTTCCTTATTATGATGCTCTGATTACTTACAAACATTAACAAAAAGTCTTCTAATCATGGCATACACACATATATATATGTGGTATATTAAGATTTACATAAAGGTGAGATACTCCCATCTACTCACTTAGCTCCTCTCACAGGCATTTGCAGTTAATGGATGATTCCTAACAAGTGTCTGACTTAAGTGGTCAGGGGTAAGCTTAAGAGACCTGAATTCTTGGGAGGTGATTGTTTTCCAATTTAGGCATGCAAATGAGGCACTTGAACTTAGATAGTGTGAAAAATTACACTATGCATTAAAAAAAACAAACTTTCTGACAGACAGACTTTATACCATAAGGCACAGTTCCTTTCGAGGAGGAATTTCTGTAATGGTTAACAGTCACAGAAAACTCTTAGTATTACTTTACATATAGAACAGCTGGTACACCCACACACACACAAAAAAAAAATAAAGTATTAAAGAGCTTTGTCAGTTAGAAAATGTAAATACTTTAGTTAAAAAATGTTCAGAACACTTACTTTTCTTTCTTTTATAAACATTTCAGCTAATTGCTTACAGCTTTAAAAGCCTCATTTTATCCCCAAAGCATCCTGGAGTTAGAAGTCTTTATCTAGGTTTAGTAGTTGTGGCAAAATGCCATTTGCACTAAGTGATTAGTAAAAAAATGTCAGCTGCATCTGATGTCATAAAACAAGAAATATCTAGAAACCAATCTGTTTGGGCTTAGTGCACAATCTCCCAYTGAATGAGTAAATAAATAGTTCTATTTGTTTCGAGTAAAAGCATATACTTAATTTGTGTCAAAACATTGTTCTGAAAAGGTTGCTAACTAATCCACAAAGGAATGATCTGTCAGGACACAAAAGCGAAAAGTGTATGAGAAAAAATAGCAGATTGTGAATACTGGATACCAGAAACTGCKGGCCTGTATTTTGATATGGTTTAGCAGTTATCTAAAATCCCTTTGGATTAGAGTCTCAGTGACAAATTTCCAGATAATGGGGTGTCATAGCATTGACAAAATTCATTAAGATACAGAATTTCTATTAATAAACACAGTTATGACTGTGCCTTCAAAAATCTCTGTAGTAGGATTCATCTAAAGAGTTTTTTTGGAGACAATGAAGAGATTTCCCCATGGCTCATAATGATCTATATATCTGAGTAACTAACAGATTAAGAACTTTCTTCCATTTCTGAGTAAAAAGCTTAATTCTGGGTGGAAGAAATCTGGTAGGGAAAGGAAGCCTCTGCATAATCTTCRCACTCTTTAAGATCTGGACTACTATGCGAGGCCAAAAATATGAAACTGTAAAAGAGTAGTTTTAAACTAATAGAAATACCCAATCCCTGAATTTCTTATGTATTAAATGAGTAAAGGTTCTCAACATTGTAAAGGTATTTTCCTACAGTTCTTTCAGGATGAAGAACTCCAGAGGTGTTATAGGCACATCAAGTTTGATAGTTTGAAGATGTAAACCCCCTATTTTATCATGTTGAAGTGACAGATTTACGATTGCATTCATATGCATTTACATAGCTGGCATCATTGCAGATCACATAAAGAAAAAAACAACGTATTTCCTGCACACTATATCTTAAACAAATTACCTTACTCAGAATGCTTATGAGTTCCGTTCTACATGTGAAAAAGTCCTGATTGGCTGTTTACTAGCCATGAGTTTGTTAAGAAGTATGGGGATTTTTTTCAGTAAAAATAGCCAGAACAACATGGACATTCCTATGTCACAAGGCTGCTATAAAATGAATAAAGTTGATATCAAGCAGGCCTTGGTAAAATGATTTCTGAACATGTTGGGAGTAGGAGGGATATAAAGAAAAGGAGAAGTGGAATGAAAAGGAAATACTAAATCCAGCTGTAATGCTTCAGTTCTTCAGAATCTAATCAGTAAAAGGGTCTATATTTTTAATAAAGCTGCAGCAAATTTAAAATTGAAAAATCTATTATTTCTAGAGTTCATTACTTAATTTTCACTTATAAGATTATCCCCAGTCGTAACAATATAAAGTCAGAAGTATGTTGATTTATTTCACTTAATCCAATGAAACAGGTAATATTCCAAGAYATAACCAGAAAAAGAAAGGTGTTTATTTATATATATTAGTATTTAGTTGGTAATGTCAGGTATACACTAATGAATTTGTAAAGTTTCTAACCTCATTCAAGCATAAACAGTGAAGGCTGGATTTTGACTGTTTTGGGTTTGGTTTTTCTATTTTGTTGTTGTTGTTGTTGTTGTTGTTGTTGTTTTATTTTTTTGAGCAGAAATATAGAGAATTTATTTAGTATCAGCAAATCTTGTACAAGGTGATGACCTGCAAATGAACATAAAAATTAATTGCAGTTGCTGCATACAACGATAGGAATGTTCCCCACATTCTAGTGTTTATGTAAGCAATTGTGGCAATTAAGGCATCTTGCAAGACACAGCATCTGAATGAGAGATGATCTGAGTGAGATTTCTAATGAGAGAAGGCAGTATTGAGAATAATTCATTGATCTTGGACCCAAAGGATTGCTAGCTTTTTGACCACAAATTTTTTGTCTGACCCTGAAAAAGTCCATTAGGTTCAAATCCGCAAAGGAATATAGTCATTCAGTCATGGAAATAAGAGAAACAAAATTAAAAAAAAAAAATATATAAATTCCTTGAAATTCTAGTAAATTAAACACAAATATTTCCCAAATATCTAAGATCTGCTTCTGAATATGTCCAGAACCTTTTATTTATTGCAGGTCTCAGCGTTGATTTCATCTTATCTGCCTAATCAAGATTCATGGAGTGGATATGGGTTAAGCAGAGTTCTAAAAATCAGTAGACAGTACAGCTTCTAAAATCTTTGGTGAATTCAGCCTTTGATTTCTCAAAATTGCACTAACTCAKCTGCAAAGCAGGATAACTTGTTATATTCTTCTGTGTTTGGATATAGACCACATCATAAATTCTTTGAGATTGCTCATTAGAAGCATTCACAAGTCTTTTATGGTTCACTTACCAGATTTTTTCTTCTGTATAAACATTTAAATATCAGTTTGGGACAGAAAGCTGTTTCAAAGTCTCATCTCTCCAGATCTACACACAGTAAATGAGGAAATGCTAACTTATGAGATCCTTGTAGACAAGGTATGAAAGGTAATATATATTAAAATAAGAYTACTAAAGATTCCATGAGAAAATGAACTCCAAATGGGTATGGCAGTAGGACACAGGCAGTTGTGAATAYAACCAAACCTGTTTGGTTTGGGGGTTTTTGTTTGTTTTCTTTTTTAATCAGCTGAAAAGAATATACTAACTGAAAGGTTTAATCAAAATCTGTATAGATTGCTAAATGCTTGATTTCTGTTGTATCTGACATAATCCAGGGCATTTTTAAGTTACATGATAAAATATTCTGTGCACTGAATTTTGTTGTCAAATAGACTAAACTGTTTTATAAGATTCTCGGAATTCCCAGTAACTCTTTCAGTGGATCACAAACTGGGCATAATAGCAGTGAATCTAATTTCAATTTCATCTGATTAAAAAGCTATGAACACTCTGGAATTATTTTCCTGGGACATGACTCTCCTTTGAGAAAATTGTTTTAAACAAACAAACAATTAAAACTTTTGCAGGCAGAAAGTTGATGGAGTTTTTCTTTCCACTTGCTGTGTGCATTCCAATTAATAAATAGAATATTAGCTAGCACGAACATAACTAAATATTCAAATGTGGCAGGCATGTTTGGATAATGTCATGGAACTTTTAATAATCTTGATGTCATGAAGTTTGTTGTAGCTACACTTAATAGGACTTTGAAACAACTTTTAAGCAAAAGCAGCCATGCTGCAGATCTGTATCATCCTGATCATTGCTTTTGCATTTACATACACAGATTACATTTGCATATCTTGACGACTTACACATTTTAACRAAATTTGATTCCACAGGAGTGTTTATGTCAAGGGAACATGAACATTTAAAATTCCAACTTAGGTCTAAATTATTGATTTCAGGAGTACTGTGAAGGTTTTGTGCATTACTCAACTTTATGTAAAATGGCCAACTAATGACAATGTTTAATTCTGAACTCTGTGTTCCATTAGATTTATAGAGCTMTCTCAGTTCTGAGCTAGAAGCATAGATATGACTTTGTAAAAAATTAATACAACATAACATTTTATCATTTTGTTAATTTCTTTTGGGTAATACAGATATCTCCACATGGACTGCAGTACTTCAAAATCTGAGACTATTTTTGGTTTAGTAATTTTAGAAGGCATTATGCTTTTATGAAATATATTTGTAACCTGATATCCAAAAATGACAGACCTGGCCTCATCAGTCAGTTTAAACATAATATCAAAATGGTGTTTCTGAAATTACTTCTCTGAAATATTAAATCACAAAAATGTTAACAGTGACATTCATTCTTCCCTTTGTGATTCCTTTAGACTATCTAATTTGCAAAGAATCACACAATCTGGATTTGCCTTTGAAAAAGAATGCAAGACCCAGATTGTTGCTTTTTGTGATAAGGAAGAAGAGACATTATTCTTCATATTGGAAGAATAAATGGTACCATCAAGTTCTCACTGATGTGAACTGAGACTGATTATGCATAGGATATAAAAAGAGGACTTGAGRGGAAATGGAATTTCAGGAAATTACACTATTTCTGTCAGAAAGGGGGGAAATGCAGTGAAATCTTTGAGGATTGACKTGTACCATAGGGACTGGTACTAACAGGAGCATTTCAGGAATTTTAATATTCAGACATGGACAGGTTACTCTTCTCACATAATAGACTTTGCTTACATGGCCTAACAACATTTTAGGATTCATGCTAACTTTAACAAACATGGAATCTTGACCTAGGAAGTAGTCAGTGAAGTCCTACAAATTCTGATATACACGGAAACATGRAAAACAGATATATATGAATGGAGGAAAATAAAAATGTAAGATTTTTAAAACATACACAAAACCAGTATGCAGAATAATAGAAATAGTGTTTCAGAAGGTGGGTTGCAGTTTTTCTGATCGAGGACTATGTCAAAACCAAACCCAAACAACTAAAAGGTCTAACTAATAATTCAACCAGGTTGGACAATAAATTAAACTAATAAATATTTCAGTTTCAGAACAGAAAGAAAGGGAGAAAAATGTTAGCAACCAAAAAAACCTAACATAGTCATTGACTAATAATTCTTTTTCTCCACAGTTATTAAACTGTGAATCCCTCATTGCAGAAGTCTCCCTGGAGAGGTATGTTTAGGAACTACACCAATGGAACCTTCCTCTAATCCCCAATATCCAGGCTTGGATTGTAGTAGAGAACTCTGCAAGAAAGAGAAATAAAGAAGGAAAG
>NW_026623380.1:706286-728998 GCF_030028575.1 Malurus melanocephalus
AAGGAAAGGAAAGGAAAGGAAAGGAAAGGAAAGGAAAGGAAAGGAAAGGAAAGGAAAGGAAAGGAAAGGAAAGGAAAGGAAAGGAAAGGAAAGGAGAAAAAGTACATGGATGTGGGAGACTAATTTTCTGACATCCATGTGGAAAAAAATGCCCCCATTGGTATCAGTCAATCTTAAATAGTTTTGAATGCATCTCTTGACAAATTTATGCTAAAAGTAGTTTATGACGTAACAAAGGTGCTGGTGCTACTTTAGAGTTACTTTAAGCAAGCAGTAGGGAGGAGAARTACTGRGGCTGGCTKCCAAAAATTAGCKTATAYTGAGTAATAATGAGCTRATTCAGTTATTMAAATATTRTTTGAYTYAATACAAACAAAAATATGGGTAAGGTCTGGGGTTTTGGAAGAGCAAACTTGAAGAAACTAAGAAATTAGTTTTTAGGGTTTACTGAACTGGATAACTCWAGGATTTGAACACAGTGGAAACATGGAATTAAGTCAAAGGTATAAACACTATTTAAAGTTTGTATTGCACGCAAGAGGAAAAGAAAAGTCTCAGCAGGAAAGAGCTACAGAGTTCTCTGGAGGAAGAAACGCCTCACATAGGATATGAAGAGTGAATAAAGAACTTAAAAGGAATAAAAAGATAGATTGATCAGCAAGGAGAGCTCTGTCTCAGAGGTCAAAAAGGGTGAAAATAAAACAAGAATGGACAAAAGCCTAGTTGAGTGGAAACTTGGAAAGAAAATTAAAACAAGTAGTAAAAGTTCTTCAAGCATATAAATAAATAAGGGCAACAAAAGAGAAAGTTACACATAAAAATGTTGATAAAGGAGCTAATCTAAATAAGGCAGTCAAATCAAAAATATTCTAAAACACCAGTAAGACACATGACAGAAATCTCTGATCAGTCAGTAAGAATGAAAGTAATGTAAATTACTTTATCYGAGGTAGAAACAAAACTTGAAATGCTTTTATAGATGAGGTATTGCATAAGCTCTGAACCACAAATATGAAACAAACATGTAGATAAAAGTGAAAAGTGAGACGCAAGTAATTTCATCTTGTCAAAAACTTTTTACTTTTATAAAGACTTTTAATATCTATAGTGCAGAAAATTAGCAAGAAAATTAATGGTAAGCAACAATGAAACTGATGAAATAATAACTTGTGAATCATAAGAAGTTAAGTATGTGGAAAGTCACTGGAAAAACACAATATGTCATAAAACCAGCATCTTTCCAGAATCTAAGATTCCTATATTCTGTAAGAATTCCTCCTTTTAGTCTACAGTTTCATAATTAGAGTAAATTTTGGAGATTTATCTTAAGATCTGTTGATCTGCACAATTTCTTTTTTTTCTTTTTTTTTGAAAAGAAAAGTTTACTATGACAAGTAGACTTTCAAAGTTTTATGATTTGTGATTTCATTATAAAGCAAAGCTGGTTTTTTTCAGCCATGTATTTCCTTTTTACAAAGGCATATTGTGCAGAATAAGAAATACTTCACATRAGCAGGGCAGTATGTTTGATCTTGGATTGTGAGAGCTGATTTTACTCCTAATGGCTTTTAAGATAAGTCATGATGCCACTCTGGGATGGGTTATTAGTGTGAAGGATACCTCTTTCTGGGACCAAGTTGTTGGTTTATAGTTAGATGTTGGGAAATACACCTACCTGAGTGAAAGATGTATTTTTATAAATCCTGAAGGGTTAGAATATCATGTCTACTTGCAACAACTCCTGCTGAGTTGTTTCTTTTCTCCTTCAGTGGCTCATGGGAAGCATTTGAGAAGCACTTGTTCTGTTTTTCCAGAAGCTTTCAGAGAAGGATTTTTATTTTATATTTGAGTTCCAAGATGAAAAAGTTTAGGCATTCCATAAGTTGCTTCTGATGAATCATGTTACAGAACTCCCTGTAAGACTCATTTATGTAGTCTCTGCTGCCCAGGCTTTACTACAGTCTTTTTTGCTTTTCTTTCTGGTCTAATAAGTATTTGTTGCACTCTCCTAAAATTGTACAGAGTTTCTCTCCAAGGAATAGAAAGGCTGACTTCTCTTTCTGACTGTTGTTTGTTTGGGGGTTTTATAATATTTTTAAGCACTCTCAATGTTTGGAGCAGTGTCTATATTCACAGTTAGTGCACTAGGGGACATCCAGTCTGATTTTCACTGCTCTTATTTTTGCTATTTATATTTTCATGGGAAGCTAAGTAAAGATTTTGGATAGATTATGAATGAAAAATTTCAAAAAGGATTTGGAAGCAAACAACCTGACTGTTGCAAACCTATGACTAATCAACATGATTAAAACCTATGACTAGTCATAGCAAACCTATGACTAATCAACAGGAAGAAAAGATAAAATGATGGCAAAACAGAGGACGAACTTGGAGAGGGCTACCAGTTTGTGGAGGCCTAAACTCAACATTTTTTGTCAGCATCTTGCCCTGACTGCTAAGGCCATTCTGCTGCAGTTCTCAGCTGCAATGCTGCACATCTTAACGAGCTGTGAAGAAGTRAGCTGGAGTGAATCAAGCCAGAAGCACGCACCTTACCATGTAGGACCACCAGCCAGAGCTAGGTACTCCCTCTGCATGGTGCCTTACTCCGTGTAGGGTATCTGCAGCAGCTTCTTTCCCTCACCATCCCTCATCTCCCACAAGTGATAAAGAAATAAATCCTCTCAGAAGAGTTCACTCATTGGAACAGGAATATATTTTTTTCCCAGAAGGGTCTGTATCTGGTAAATCCTAATTGATTGGASAGGCTCTACAGATAATAGGAAGATGAATAAAATTTACCAAAGCCCTGAATGTGGTTTTTATTTCAGAGACTGATCCCGTGAAAATGAAATATTAAAGCCCCAGATGAAAACTTTTATTTATATAAAAATTCCTTACAAGGGGATTTTGCTATGCCCCATGCACAGCTGGGACTGTGCTGCKAGCTTGAGCAGCAAAATTAGGGATGATGTCCAAATTCAGTGTATTAGCTGGACAATTGGAAAGATGAGAGTCTGTTTTGGGGTTGGGTATCTTTGAATAGATCTTATTTGAATCTATACTTTGTGGTGGACTGGAAAGAAAGAAGATTGGGATGGGGGGTTGACATTTTTTAGTGACATTTAAAATATAMAACTTTGATTCATTTCACAAGAGGTTTGAGCCAAGGATCAAAGCTATTTATGGAAGTGGAAATGACACCCTGTACTTCTAGAAGGAGAACTAGTGGATGACTTTGCTTTGACCTATTCTCCAGGTGTCCACAGAGTAAATAACAATGATCTAAGATGATTTTTCCATCCAAACAGAAACACAGAAACACTGTTCATTCATCACTGTCTCTAAATGCATATAGAGAGGGCAGACACCTCTTTGCTAGACACCTTCTCCTCCTCGGTATTAGCAATGTCATATAATACAGATATGATAACTTTCTCCTCTAACTCATTTTGCAGGCAGCAATCAAGTTTAATTTCTTTYTCTTTCTACACTGATGTGAGCCCCCTTAAGGTTTTCAGTGCACGTAAATAAGACCGTAAATAAATGTGGGTCTCATTTGAAGTTTTAGATGATCTAATGTATGTCTATCTACAATTTTCTGTCAATATTGTTCTATACTTTAATCCATGCATCCATCCATTTCTTTTTTCGTCAGAAGTTAATCTCAGCTCTCTAATAAAATGACAGACTAGAACACAAGCTCCTTTTGAGGGTTATTCTAATCCTTAAGTTTTATCATTCCCTCAGAAGACCATATTTCCAAACAATTTTGAGTATATTAAAAGAACATTTGAAGCAAACAGATGTAAAATGGTTAATTGTWATTTATGTGCAGTTAATTCTGTGTTTATTCACTTATAAAAGCTTTTTCCTTATGATTTTTTCTATTTTTCTTTCTATCTGCAAACTTTTGGGTTAATTATATTTAGTAGGGTTTCTTACACCCATACCTAACAAAGTGCTGGAGTGTATAATATATACACTATACCAAGTGTATAGTTTTCATTTATTTGTATACATTTCTGTTTGTGAGAAATGTTGAGAGAGCTATGGAGCTGAAACAAGTAGCCCAGCACCTTTTTCAYTGTTCTTAGGTAGGGGCAGGGATGAATGTATTGGGACTGGGGAGAGGGGAAGGAGCTGTAAAAAATGAAAGATTAGTCAATGGCCTAAAGTGGCTGTTAATACCATCCACCATATCAGTTTAAGCTAATGGAGTCTTGACATTTCTTTACAAATACTCTTTCTTTTATATATTTCTCTGATTATATTTTAATCTGATGCAGTCCAGTATGTCCCCAGAGAATACATATGGCTCCATGTGTTTTAGAATACTTTTTAAACTTCAAAACACAATGAATGTGGAAAATCTTTGTGAACCAATACACACCCAATCTGATCACATAAAGGAAAAAAGTTGAAGTCTACTCAGCCTTTGATAAAAGTTAAAATATTGTCTAAGATCRTCTAGTCACATAGATAAAATAATTTATCACATTCCTTGTTAATCTTTACTTTTCATCAACACTTCCAGAAAACAGAGACTTAGTTGTAAACTGTTAATAAAATATTTTCTATATATTCCTCAAGCATTCATAAATTGCCAGATGCCAATAACCAATGGCAATTTAGTTAACTGTAATTCTTTACAAACTTAATCATAAAATGTTTTAAAGATTTCTTAGAGTTATTCAATGAACTCTATTAATAAAGTACTAAAACTTAGCATATTCAGTAGAAAATAGAAGGCATTATTAAGAGAGTAAAAAGAAATAAGAAACATCAATTAAATTTTCTTATCGTGCTTCAGGCTTTAATTTTCTGATTACAGTATTGGTGTAACTTTTTTTTCTTAAGTCAATGTCTGAGGTACAGTTTTCTGTAGAAAAGACTAAATTTTATGAATCTTGGAGAACTACTGTGTATTTGGTTTTATTCCCCTAGAGAGATATTAATGACTTGAGGCAAATTGTTGCTCTTTCATGTAATGGTTTACAACTATCTTGCATATATTTACACATTTGTATATATAACATAAAAAGCAGACATGATGCCTACAGAATGCTCATATCAACTAAYCACATTGATTTTGTACTTATTTTACTGTGAGTGACCTTCAATCACTGCTTTAAAACACCAGAGGCTCCATGAAAAACACACTAAGTAACTGCGTGGTTATAAAGCTAGTTGATCACATTTTACCAGAACGCCCAATGTGCTACTGATTTTTTGTTAAAAAACCTACTCATTATCAGTTCTATGGTGTTCTAAAGCAGCCTCTGAAGATCAGACACAAAGCTCTAGAACAGCTCAGGCAGCTGTACCAAGCCTTCCGCAACCACTCACTGTAAAAGGAATGCAGGTACCTGTGTTTGTAGCTCATGTGCCCACACATAGGTGTCCAATACCATCTGAGATGCTTGTCCTCGCAAATTACACCTGTTTTCCAGCTGTGTATCACACTGGATTGTTCCACTGGGATGTGTCYACTAGCTTTAAGCATCTGAAATGCTGACAGGTACCTAAACATACATGTAACTTCTTTTCCYCTTGACCTGAGTCTCGTTGAGCTGTCTGCACTACAAAAATTAACATAATGTACCCCTTTAAACCTCAGAGGAAGATGTTTTGTTTTTTTTGGAAGGAAAGAGCTGTGGGTTTCACAGAAGAGAGGAGACTTTGTGGATATCACAGTGTAAGTGAATTAATTTTTTCCTTTCTCGTATTTCTTTCCCCATTGCAGGAGGGATGCCTGCTTTGTTGTGTCCTTGGACAATCTCATTAGGTGAGAAACTGCTTCTAATGTAAGGGTGTCAAGGAAAAYGTACACACTGTTAATATAAAAATATCTTTTTCCTGTTAAAGACATCAACAGTGCGACAATAGAAAATTTTCTGTCTTTTGCCTTTCCTTAAAAAACAAAAACAAAACAAACAAAAAAAGGCAGAAAATATATGCTGGAATCTATTTAATGTTTTCTGAAAAACAGCCAGTAGAGCTGAGCAGAAACATTCAAATACTTCCTCTGAACTTAAAAATTCTTAAAAATTCGTAGGCATAATTAATATAAATTACATTCCTGATATTTTTCAGGTTTCTTCCTTTCTCATCTTAACTTTTCATCTGCCAGAAGAGTAAGTGTTTTCCTGATAATTAGTCTGCATAAGTCCTTGAAATTTCTCTTAATCCTAAGAGGCCAGATGAGTCTTTATCTCAGTAGACAGACATCTTTCTGAGCTGTTTACTAAGTGAATGAGAATTTCACTATTACACAGAAAGTACAGTTCTGTTAACCTTTCACTCAGATAGCCTGCTGTTATCTAAAGCCATCTATCTACAAATGTATAAGGACAGAACACTTCCTCAGTAATACAGCTCATTGAAACAATCAAGAATAAAACAGGCTTCCTGACAGAGGATGTGGAGCATCTTGCCTTCATCAAAATAAAACATCACCAGCTCTGCTCGGCTCCTAACAAAAAAAAAAAAAAAAAAAAAAAAAAATAAAAAAAAAAAAAAAAAAAAAAAAAAAAAAGGAAACTTTCACTTAAAATATCGCAGGAAAACTGGTATCTAATTAGTAGGCTTTCCCCTGTGGCCTTACTATTATATAATAGTCTCTTCACAATTTATGACTTATTAAACAATTCCCTGATTTCCTTCAAAAAAGTAAATTGAATGTTCTTTTTCTTTTGGTTATGTTATTCCAGTGTTAGTAATCCAGCTCACCTCTAAGCAAGGTAATAGAAGTGATTTTTTTTTTTTTTTTTTTATCATTCTAGTTTTCTGCTTCTGCTAATCTTTCTGTAATTTTTTTTTTCCTGTGTTTGGAGATTGAAAGATGGGCCATAGCCCTCACCCTTTCCAAAGGAGATGTTTACTTTTGTTTCCCTCCTTGCTAAAACTGATCCCTGAATTTAATTTTTGTTATTAGCTTTCATATGTTCATTAATACACAATCTTACAAGTATTATTCTTCCATAAACAAGACAACATATTTGTTTATTCCTGTTTTCATTTTATAGATGTATTTTGGGCTTTCTTCATTTGTTTGGATCAATTAATTTCAATTTCATTAGACCTTCTTTTTCTACACAACAGAAACATGCCTGCTAATAAGACAATTTAAACGGTGTGATAAAATTTCTTCATATGATATATTTCCACATTTGGTTATCTTCAGCATAAAGTGGAGTTTTGAAGTTATGATTGTCCAAGTTTTTTTCTATTTTATTTATAAACTGCTGCTCGAGACAGCATGAAAGCGATTTTATTATCCAAAACCATACCATGCACCCTGATAATTCCTGTGTAGATGCAGCTACAGGCATATTATTGCAAAAAATACTGTGCAAATTATTGCAAACAGGAAGGTGATAACTCTTTAATGCTGAAAAAAATAACAAATCAAATTAGTGCCTCTGATTATTGTGTTTTTGGAGATTTCGAATGGATGACCAGGAACTCCTGAAATGGAAATTCAGCCATGTGATGTTTAAGTGATAGCAATGATCAATTGCCATAGGATTTCTATGTTAAAGTGTATTTTCACGTATATAGTTTTGTATTCCTAAAATAAGATACTAAATTGCATTTAAGTAGTACAATGCCCAAAACTGGGGGGGAAAAAAGGGATTACCTGTTTCAGCTGTTTTCAACTATTCTAKTTATGGGGCTATGATGGGAAAACAACCAGATCAACAGGACGAACTTTATCGAATAAGTTATTCCAGGTACTACTACTAGTAACTTCCAAAGGTCTTTTCCACTGATTCTATGAAGAGCTTTTTTGAGATAAAGAAAGGTGTAATAACTGGTTTTGTTCTGCCACTGTAGTTTTTGCATGTGTACATACATCACATACACAAAGAAAAAAGTCTGTATTGAGCCACCAAGCAACATTTTTTTAGCTACATCTTCAACACAGAAATTCAATTAATCCATGTAAAGATTATTCTGAAGCAACCTTCAGATGATTTCTCTGTGCTCTTTTTTTCTTTTTCCATTCCTTGATTTTGAATAAGGGAACTGAAGCGTTACAGAATTATTTATTTTCAATTATGACTTCATTTCTCTGTTGGACTCATCATTCAAGGATCATTCTTAAAAATTAGTGAACTCAAGTTTTATCTTTTGTCTGTCAACTGTGTGGAAAAACTTCTGCTTATAGGTGGGAAAGAGCCCTCAAGCAAACCTGCCATCACTAYCGTGTGTGTTTTTTACATTATATTTACTATCTTACAGCTGAATTTGCTTGGGTTTGTTACCCTGTCGTTTCTGTTTCCACTTTGCATGTTTTTCATTATAAACAATTGTTTTTCAGATAACGTGGAAAAAAATCCAATGACTAATGCAGAATAATTCTCTTTATTTCCTAATTGTAATGTTTTTTACTTCATTTTCTCTGAGTTTTGTGCATACAATATTATAATCAAATTACACTAGATATCTAATTTTTAGATCACAACAGCTGGAGGATGGATTCACTTTTGTGAGTGCTTGAATGGGTTGTTAATCTTCAAAACAAAGAATAATGCAGAGGGGTTTTGTATTACTTGGTTTTGTGATTGTTTTATATACTGAAAAAAAAAAAAATCAGCAATCTAAATTTGTGGCCTTTTATTTTTGCATACTCTATCTGTCAGGAACAGTTGTCATTCAACATGGAAGAAAGAACTGGACTAAATAGAGCTATGATGTGACATTGACATATTTATTAGTCAAGACAAATATATTGTAATGAAAATATTCAAAATATCAGTAGATAATTCTCTGCATTTCCATTTGGTCTGTTTCCTTAACAAGTGAAACATGAATGGGCATTTTTTCTTATTCTGACATAGAATATTGCAACAAATGCAGAGATTTTTGATACTTCAAATCTTAAAAAGACAAAAATATTATTCCAGTGTGTACTGCCAAAGCACCTGTTAACCATTAGTTCAGAAACAAATTATTATTGATTTAAAAATTAGTGAGATTTAGGTCTTGCTGTATGCTGTCCAGRTAAAACTGTAGAAAGTTGAAGAAAGATTTCTTGTCAGATTCCCTCAAATGGTCCCATAGGGACCATAAAGCATAGRTGAGAGAAAATGGACCAAGAACTCCTCTACAAGCAGTGTGGAAAGTTCCTTCTCTAGCTTTAGTCAGAAGGGAGTATAATACCAATAAAGTAATGCTTTCTCCACGTGAAAGTTCTTATGCTTACATTTTAATGTACCATAAATCATTWCATATTGCTGCCACTCTTGATCCAAAGACAATACTAAAATACAATGTTTTTCATCACTTCTATCTTAAATATATGAATAAAAATGTCCTTGTTGTCTCTGAACTCTGAAAATCATCCTGAAGTTCAATTGCCACTAACAATTCCTTTAGCGCTTCCAGGTTACTGCTCTCTACTTACTCAGTTTTCACTGTGAGGTTGYTGGCATACATTGAACTTTAATTTACTTATGCTCTGTAATAATTAAAMCTAGAGTAATTTTTGTGAGACTATGCAATTATGAAATTGTAAAGCATTCTTATAAAATGAATATWAAAAACAATTTGTGTGGATTTCTTTACTACCTGCGCTAATTACTGAACAAATGTTTCCCTTTTCTTCCATAAAATGACCTCTGCAGATGAAAAAATATTAGGTTTAGAATCTCTGTATTTGTTTTTTGGCTAAGTATTTTAAATACTGTTCACTTTCAGTTTCCATAGTCATCATTCAATATATCTTGATTGCATTTMTCTTTGTATATGTTAAATAAGATTGTAAGGTTAAAGAGCTGGGGTTTGCTGATTTTATTTTAAAACTCCATTTTGACAATGGGGGCTATGTGTTATATTAAACTGACTTTACAGGTAGTTTATCAAGTATTAAACAATTCTTAATTTTGCATTTATGTCTAAATAGTATACATAAATATATGAATGGATCACACTTAAAAAGATGATTTTTAGAATAACTGTTCAAAATACTGTGCATTGTAATACATTTTGCAGAGCTGAAAACCATTAACTTCTGCATGAAGAACTGAAAACTACTTTTTCTGTGTACAATATATCACAAATGATGTCAATAAGCTTGTGCCCCAAATGCCTTCCCAAACATGGCGGGAAATATCCTCTCTGAGAAAAATAACATACAATCAAATTTAACCAATAAGTATACTAAAGTAATTTAAAATAAGACCTTTTAAAACATGTTTAAAATAAGTTTGGACATTTGGAATGTTTTGAATATTTAGGAATCTGCAAACATTTCTCTGAGCTCTTTATATATGATAAATCCTTCTCTATTTGTTCAGTGTGTTGTGGCTTGTTCTCTCATTCTTCAGATATTAGATATGAAAGAAATAACAGAGAGGAGAAAAGTATCCAGAACAGCACTGCTAACTAAAACCTTAAACAATTGAAGATATTTTAACAGAATAATTTTCAAATTGTTTTATTTAAAATGATAGAAAAGTGACCAGGCTATAACATAAAGCCTCTTTTAAGCCTTAATATGTGCTACAGAAATCAAATAAAGATTMAATCTCTTCATTCATGTTTAGTATTCCCATTAAATAAACAGTTGTTTTAATACATATATTTCCTACAGCAAGAAAGCCAATGTAAAGCATTTATATCTTAYTTGAGATGCAAATATTTTTGTACCTGTTCCAACACAAGCCAAATGCAAGCAATAAAAATGCTTTATTAAACAGGTGAATGGGCAGCAAAGCCATAGGAAGATGACATCTTCTAATTACCTGCAGTGCATCTGCTAATAAACTGCCAAGGCTCACAAAAAAAAAAAAAAAAAAAAAAAAAAAAAAAAAAAAAAAAAAAAAAAAAAAAAAAGCAATTCTAGGATAAAAGCCAGGACAATTGTAAAGGCTAAATTATTAATTAATATCAGGGAGCTATCATAACTTGCTGGTTTCTTGCCAGGATACAGCATGTTGTTGGAGGGCTTAACAGAAAGGTTTTTTATGAATACTGAAGATGATAATAAATCTTAGAAAGTTCTAATTTTACAGAAACCWGCTGCAGCCTTCGTTTGTGGCTAACAGACTGAAAGAGCTGTGATGTAAGTGTCTAAGATATTAAGATATTAGCTTTAAATTCAGCACAATTATTAATTTCCCAGAAATTGTAAGTAAAATGCTTTGTTTGATGTGTTCTGTATGCTATTTAACATACCTATCTAAAACTAAAAAGCCCTCAAATCTTGACTCGGATTTTAAATTTTTGAGTGGTATAGTGAATTTACCTCTSCACTTATTGACCCACATTCTGGTCAACAGACATATGGTAAGATTCATTGTTACTTAAAACTGTAGTATGATGTTTAATGCTAAGTCCACCCCGGGTTTAGAGAAATAACTTASTCAGGCATCTCATGATACTTCTGCTTTTTAATGAACTAGAATCCTGGGATGATCACTGGTAGTTAATTCCCTACATGATGGAAAAAAGGTCATCTTGGTTCAGGTAAAGAGGATATTTATTAAATCTGCCAGAGGCTAACAAAAAGACGTGATATTTCTTGCTGATGTCTTCAGCTGCATCATGACTCAAAATCAGAAGAGTTCATGCAGGTGTCAAGTTTCATACACCTATCTAAATTATGCCCACATATAAAATTAATAAGAATAGGACAAGAATWTTATATTATAAAAGGAAGCAAAGAAAGGAGATAGATAATGCAAGTCAGACTTGTTTAAGTCATTATTTCAAAAGGGGATATTCGAGCCTAATTTCCTCAACTTCCTGAGAGGAGGAAGGAATGAGACAGGAGCCGACACAGAATTTAGATTATTTTAGAGGAAAATTATATGTTTTGTTAATTTTCTTTTACAACTGATGTAAAAAAAATCTCAGTGTCATATTTCATACATTTTGAGAGAGCACTGTTTATGATTTAGCATGAGAAAAACAGGAAATAAGTAACATGTTTATTGTAAATATTAGGAGTCATTTTACTTTGATATGGATAATGGAAAAACTTGTCTCACATAGATCTATCAGCRTATATTGTTTCCAGGTTATATTTCATCAGTTTGTTTATTTACATTTGTATGGACAAAACAAATGAAAGTCTGAAGTAAAGTTTCTCAGTTTTTTTTACATGATGAAAGCTGAAACTATATGAAGTGTTTAAACATTATTAGAACATTGAATACAGTCTAGTTAAGTTCCAGCTATTTTAAGTTCATATAAATTCTGTTCATRTAAGAATGAGACTTATGGGGACCTAGGATTTATCATCTTATTTTCTATTTCTATTTCCTGAAGCACATAAGATCTTAAAATGGAAATCTCTGCTATTATGCACATTTAATTAACTGAAGTTCATAGACAATAACAAAAGTTTGATTGCTGAAAATGTGCAGCTATATTCTTTTCAAGAGACTACAGTTTTCATTATGAATCAATTAAAATTGGTTGAACCTGTGTCAAATCCAATGTGACACTAGAAAAAGTTTCATGTAAAGTTTTCTCCAATGTCTATAATAGCAGTTCCACCAGAAAACGTAAACCCAGCACCACTTCTTCTTCAGCAAAATTTTCTGGCTTTAATTAAACTTCCTAACCAATTCATCTCCAATTTATAACTATATTGGTTTGTATAAATGGCTGTTTTATATATGTSACTGGACTGTGGCTCATATTTTGCTAGTAAAACAACAGATGGATCTCTGACAAAGACAGCAAAGAAGACTTTTTCTTTTCTAATGATTTCAGTTCACAAGAAAAAAAACAAACAGCCAAACCAAAACAAAACAAAACAAAAAAAAATCCCAACACAAACCACACAACCTAACAGTGATTTTTTTTCTACTTATTTCCTGAGGTATTTCAAAGCACTTCAGAAACAGAAGTCTAATGCCACTGAACCACACTGACCTCTGAAAGGCAGGGAATTGCCTTGAAATAGACACTTACTTGTTCAATGGTTGATTTGGGAAGATAAAATGCTGTCCAAGGCTRTAGGAGATGACCTCTTATATATTTTATAATGTCAAAGGGTCTGAAGTAGACATGTTAGGCCAATGGTGYGCCTATTATAAACAACATGGTGAAAACAACCTGCCAAAGTATTCACCTGTTTGGACTTGAACTTTATGCACATATCTTAAAAGAATATTTCTAAAAAGTTTGTTTGATTAGTGATTCAAAAAAAAAAAAAAAAAAAAAAAGCAAAGCCTGAGATTATGAGCTAATCAGGTTCCTGTATCAGTTTGATAAAAAGGCTTCCCTGGCTTGACTGATCTTGACTGTTTGGATGGATTTCTTCTTTTTCTGATATTTACTGGTTTTCATTGATTCAAAATATCATTTATAAAAATACCTCTCCAGTGAGAACTGAAAATTCTTCCAGTAACAAACAAATCTCTCTAGCACAGAAGCAGTGTCAGACCAAGTGTGGAAACAGAATAAAACTGAGTTTAAGTATTATTTCAATGAGGTAGGTGTCCTGCGTTTCCACTGAAACAAACGATTTCACATTGCTTTTCAAACATAGTTTGAAAGAGAGTTTTTCTGAACAATAAAGCAAAGAACTTAAGCAAGGACAACAGGATAACAGAAACCTTCAGTGCTGAGGACTCTTTTTGTTAAAAAAAAAAAAAAAAAAATCCCAGAATGTAAGGTTTTAATAATTCCTTTTTCTTATCTCCTTTCATAACAGCTATTTTTTTAGGAGCCTGAATTGCCAACCTGATGATTGCTGTCTTTGGCCAGAAGTAAAATTTTGAGAAAGAAAACCAGGCAGCAACAAGTCTGACTGACTTCAATTTGTATATCTGATTTATATATGTAAACCTCACAGATRTAAGAAAATGTATATTCTCCTTTTACAAGGTAAAGGTGATAAAGCCTTAAATACTGATGTGGGGAACAAAAACTACAAAGTTTGGAGTTTAAAAAGGCAAAGTTATCTGGGGAAACCTGCCCATGAGAGGAAAAGCAGACCAGTTGTTACTTTCAAAGATCACAAGAATTGCACTTTATTTTTAATTGAGCAGTGGGATAATGTTAGTCAGAGAGACAGACTTAGTCTAGCATATCACTGAACAGATAATGCAGCAAACAGGCAGTRCCATGCCTGCTGTTATACATCAGTGCCAAAACACGAGGTGTCTAAACACAGGGCAGAGTGTTTTGAGCTGGCAAATATTATCAAACATTTAGGCTTGACAAGTACTCATAGATGAGCAGTTTTGTAGTAAGTACTCTCTTTTCAACTGCTAGGAATTCAGTTAACCCTACAATTTATAAAAGACACTCAATTTTACATTATAGCAATGTGGCAAGCACTGGACAAAACTGTTTTGAATAAATTCCTTTCTGGTGAACTTGAGCAGAAACTGAAATACAGCTGTATTAGCAGAAGCATCCTGACATTAATAAACTATTACAAAAAACAATTTCCTCCATTTCTTTACCCATCTCCAGCTGTGCACCACACACACATACCTTGCTTTGCACATCTTTACTGGAAATAAATGCTGTTTGCAATACAGTAATAAAAYTCAGGATGAAGAGCAAATTCAATTCCAGAGTTAGACTAAAATCAGAAATACAACTCAGCATCAGTCAGTTTGCTTAGAGCCAGCAGACACAGAGTAGACAAATTCTGAAATCAGGGATTATAGCAACACTCTAAGCCTCACACAACCAATGAGATATTACCACAGAGCACCAATGTCATTMTAGTTATGAGTAAGGAGGGCTTGGAGTTTAAAAAAGTAACTTAAGTACTCCAAAAATCTGCATCCCTAGAGTATCTTGAAATTTGCTATGCCTCATATGCATGTCAAGTCCTATTTGCTTTCTGTATCTGGGGCAAACACAGGCAAGAGGCAGTAAATTTATATCAACAGGTGTGTACATATACATATATAACTCTAGGATATACATATAGTTATAAAGTTCTATATACAAATATGTTCTATATAAAATGTTATTTATAAATTTGTATGTATATATATAAACTATGTAAGGTTCCATGTGCTACTAAAAATTTCCCAAGCAAATCTGTTTGTCAACATTTATCCTCACTAACACAAAGTACCTGATCTTCATTTTGGGGCAAACTACTGAAGAAGTCAGGAAGGCATGTCTCAAACATTCCTTTGCCAGGGAATTGAAGTAGATGTATGTTGTAAGCCCTGGCAGATTTTTCCTGGTTGTCACTGCTGAAARTCAAAATGATATCTCTACATCATCATTGACAAACAAACAGAATGCTAAAAGATAACTACTACTCTCATCTGTGCTGAGGCCATGGTGTTATGACTTTGTGGAAATCAGGAGGCAATACAAGCTGAACTAGTTCTGACTTACCCAAAATACCAGTGAGTATGTAGTACAGAATATTAAGTCTTCCTATCAGTTCATATTTGGAAAGACATTAAGTGTTGTATCCAGTTTACACACAAAAAAAAATAGAGCTTATCAAGCTTATATGCCTTTTGGAAACAATGGAACTGCTGCTACAAACAAAATCTGATATTAAATTGCAAAAAGGAGGGAAGTAGAAAGCAGGGGAGAGAGGAAGGGAGGAAGGGAGGAAGGGAGGAAGGGAGGAAGGGAGGAAGGGAGGAAGGAAGGAAGGAAGGAAGGAAGGAAGGAAGGAAGGAAGGAAGGAAGGAAGGAAGGAAGGAAGGAAGGAAGGAGAATAGGGGAATGTGGGTGGAGAAGGAAAAAWAATAAAGGRAAAAAAATCAAAGTGGAAATTAAAATGGAAAATTAATATGGAGAGGAAGAGAAGGAAAAGAAGGAAAAGAGGAAAAGCAAAAAGAATGCAAAAGAGGACAGTAATACTGGAAGACTGCAGTACTTCTAATAACCAAAAGGGAAATGAGACATAAATATCTAATAAAGATATATTAATAATTTAGCTTGAACTAATTTGAATTTAAATTTTTTTAATTCTTTTTTTTTTACAAAATCTATCCAATTATTTAAGGCACTATTGTCTAGTATCATCTAGTAGTCRATACAAATACTATAAACCAAAAATTTATAAAGCTGGTGGCACCAGACTTTAACTAAAACACTTTAACGTACAGAAAACTCTCCCTTCAATAGTTTTCCACACTGAGTATTTATTATCATATTTGTTGTGTTTGAACATATTTTTATGCAATATGCCATTTCTAATGCTTTACTTGTGATAAGTAAAGAAAAAAAAGTGAAATATTATACAGCCCAGAAAGAAAAATGCTTCTTAACAACAAACACTAGACTACACTTGCAGATGACCAACTTTCTAGTTTGGTGCTTAATTTTGGTTGGTTGGTTGATTGGGCTTCTTTGAGTTTTTGGTGGTTTGTGGTTTTTTTGGTGTTTTTTTTTTTTGTTTTTGTTTTTGTTTTTGTTTTTGTTTCTTTAGCAATTTGATAAAAATACCATAAAAGTAAACATAATTTAAAAGAAAAAAAACCTAAAAATAAGAGTGGTTTGCTTTTTTCCATTCAGGGTTATTTTTCAATAAGGTTTTATTCTATTTTTATTTAAGTGTATTTACATGGGAAATGGAATTTTCAGAGGTATTGATCCAGCTGTCCTGGAAACTTTYAGTGYGTAAATACTTYGAAATCACACAGGTAGATTTCAATKGTAGRTTGTATATACTGAACACTAAATAGCTACACTCAGGTTTGCATAGGAAATATTAGATCAGAATCTAGGATTCTTACACAACAAATTCTAGTGAGTGGAGTATGCACAACTATCCTCACTTAAAATTAGACAATGCAGTTGGCCAAAAATAAGCATTAATGCCTTTTTGGACATCCTAGGTTATAAGAGGTTCTGCTCAGGGCTGTGGGATGTGGTGCAGGGCCTTTGGGCTGCCTGTGTTGTACTCAAGTGGTGGCAGGTCTTCAGGCAGAGCAGGCAATAGAGCACATCTCCCATCATAGTGCGCATCCGTGGATTAACAAGTAATTACACCACGATGCTTGTCCATAGGCACTCTCCTATGTTTAGGTTGCTGTAAGCTGAAATGGCACACCTGCTAGAGACTCACTTTAATTGCTTATTCATAAACATCTCATCCTTAATGAGAGGATCCAAGCCACCTAAGCCATTAGCCAAGGTCTGACAGCTTTAGGACAGTGGTGGCAGCTGACAGCTCTGAGCAATGCTCAAGGGTAGGAACTCAAATGCATGTATGTATTCAGGAAGTCTGRTTACCTGTTTTCATCTTCAAATAAACACAACCTTTGGAGATGACCCTCTAAAAATTTGGACTTAAGACAAGTAYCAGCATGTGGAGCAGTCCAGCCCAGTGCTGCAGCACCCACAGGARTGGGTGTTTAGGAGTTTGGCTCCAGAAGTTGAATTTACAGTTAATTTTCAGGTTCCTTTAAGAGACAGAAGCCAAGAGAACTTGTGGACCATGCAATCTCAGCCAGTGGGGATCCTAAATGTATGTCCAAGTTCCCAATGTGTCAGTAATGACCTGTGGTAGAGGCAGAGCCTTGAAGATGCCTCCAGTTTTATGAAGGCGCAGGACCATCAATATCCAGTCTCTGATGTCTCCCATCTCCTCCTCTTCCTCTTTATCTCTCTATCAATCTGTTTTCTGCCTCTGCCCCCAATATTCTTGTGATGTCCATCTAGGCTACCTCTTATGACGGCCATGGAATTTACATCTGCATGTAAATGGAGTATGTTAATATATTTATCACTAAGATGTTGTTTTGTTTTGTTTTGTTTTGTTTTGTTTTGTTTTGTTTTGTTTTGTTTTGTTTTGTTTCGTTTTGTTTTGTTTTGTTTTGTTTTGTTTTGTTTTTATATTACAGATCTAATGCCCCTTATAATATGCAACCTAATATTACTGTATTTTTCTCAAGAAATATAGTCTAACCAATAAAATACGATCAAATAAAAATAAATTTAAGGAAAAAGAAAGACAGAGAGCTCCATCCCTACACAAGAAGAAAAAAATTCTGACAATTTTCTTGTTAATAGAAGTATAGAATATCAGAGTATAATAAAGGTTTACAGCCAGACTGCCACAGGTATATTTCTGTCAGCACTTTTAGAAATGAAATGTCACATCAGTCTGCAATTCCATGCCTAAAATACAATCCATATTTTGATTTTGAACTTGAAAGAAGATATTACAGAGCTTTAGCAATCATGGGATGGCTTTATTAAAAATCCAAACCAGCAATTAAATTACAAATTATATGAAAATATAACTCCAAAGYTGATGTTGCTTTTATTATCCCTGCATTTACATGTGTACCTACAACAGATTTATTAAAACCACAAAACTCACAAGGTGGGGTGGGGAAAGAAGTTAAAACTGAAATCCCAGCCTCTGATCTCGGTTATATATTTTAATAATTTTTATTTAAATCACTTCTAGTAGAACCAATTGATATAAATACTTTTATCAAATATTTATTATGACTAGTTTTAGAGAGTATTTACTAATCACTGCCAGACAAATTTAATCACTTGGTTATCTGTAATAACTGTGCTCATAATACAATCTGCATTTTTCAATTTTTTCTCTTTTTGAACAAGCTTTTTTTAAAATTCATAAATTGGCTAGAAACCTAGTTTAATATGGAAGAGGATAAAATAAAAATTACAGAAAGCTCTGAAGAAATCAATACATTTGTTCAATGTCATGGGCATTTGATCCAAAAACAGAGATGACATCTTTCCTTTTGCAAAGTATGAAATGTTTATTCTTATAGACCTAGAAACAAAATTTATGTACATAACAGGAAGGAGAAAGTGTCAAAACTAAAATAAGTTTCATCAGAATGGAAAAAAAAACCCCAAACAAACTAAAACAATTGATTTACAATTTACATCCACATGGAATTCTGTTGCTTTGGAGAAAAAATTGCAAATATTATGTTTACCTAATCCCCACAGACTCCTTATTAAAGTAAATGAGCACAGCAATACTAAATAAGGTGACAAGCAGGTATTCTGAACAAAAAAGCTTTCAATCAGACAAGAACTGAGGACTTTGAGCTCAAAAGGGTACCGAAGAATTGAGGCATGCCCTCAGATTCCATAGTTTTTAGCATTTGTATGAGAGGGTATTTCATCTGCACATGCCAAATTTGTACAAAATTATATCTAGACTACYTACCTACCTAYGTACCTACCTTCTGAGAAGCACCATTCATACTTAGACCTCTGACAGCACTCCTTAGTTCTCAGAGATGTAACTCCTATTTGGAAAGCAATTTTGGAAAGCGGGATTAGTTGGCAACCCTTCCTCATTGCATTTGGCCCTCTTTTGTTTTGTCCAGACATGTATATTTCTGCCTACAGGTTCAATGAATTTGGGTGGAAAGCCTGAATTTAGAATCAACTGTAAATGCAGAATTTTCCCAAGGATCTCAGTAACATATTTCTAAAACTGGCAAAACACATAAAAACTGTGAAGACCTCAAAATCAGGAAAAGAAAAAGAAAAAAGATGAGTTTGTTAAAAGTGTTGCATGGTGAGTGGAATTTGGCTGAAGATGAATAGATACAGTTTTCGACACAAGAGAGAACAATAAAATTATATCAATTCCATTTTGCATGTGGTGGAACAGGAATTTCCTACAGGGTGTCACATATCCAACAAAATGCAATATGGTCAGCAATTTGTCATTTTTAATAGCTCAGCAGCTTATCAGACCTTGGCAGTTTTGCTGCCCTTATTTTGTGTTTTCCAGTATGAAATCTGACAACTCATATTCACATTTTCTTATTTTCATTCCTCTCTCATTTTTTCTGTTTTAATTTAATTTTGAAGAAAATACTATCACATATTTCCAAAGAGTGGAAAATATAACCGTATATGGTTAAAAATGTGACTATAAAAGGAGATTTGTGGCTTATTGCTGGTATTTTTCATTTTTCATTTTCTCTTTTTTGCTGGTATTTTTCATTTTTTCTGGGGAAGGGAGGGGAGAGGAGGGGAGGAAAGAAAAAGAAGAAGAAAAGGAAAAGGAAAAGGAAGAGGAAGAGGAAAAGGAAAAGGAAAAGGAAAAGGAAAAGGAAAAGGAAAAGGAAAAGGAAAAGGAAAAGGAAAAGGAAAAGGGAAGCTCTCTGTTTCAACAGCATTCCTGTATGCCAAGAGAGAGTCTCTATTTTTCTGCCTGGTCACCTGTACCCATTTTTTTTTATGCTTCCTTTTTATATTTAAGCTTAGTACTTGTTCATCCCTCCAGACATCCTGCAGTCTTTGTTTGACTTGCTTCTCATCAGGATGGATTGTTCTTGATCAATGAAAATCAACCAGCTGTCTTTTACCTCTCATTTCCTCAGTACTATATTCCTTGGGATTCTTCCAAGCAGATGTATGAATAGGCCAAAGTCTGGTCTTACGACATTCCAGACTGAGACCCTGCTCCCTTCTCTCAAGATTTAACACAATCTCATGATAGCCAGAGATACAAGTCTGCTTCCAGTCTTCTCATCTTTTGTTAGTAAATTGAGGTCCAGAATATCTCCCCGCCTTGGCTCCTTGACCACCTGTGTCAGGCAGTTGTCACCAGTATCCTGCTGGTTTGTCCCTCCAGCAGATATCCCTCTCATCATCTGAAGAAGGTCTCATGTCCCCATTCTTGATTGTCAGATCATCTATAGCACTCACCCACAATGACAGGTCAGCCTGTTCCCTGATCCTCACTCACAATCTCTCAGCTGGCTCATCTCCTGTCCCTAGGCAGTTCCATGCAGTCCAGCCATTCCCTTACATACAGCACCATTCCCCACTCTTTGCCTTCCCCAATGGGAAGAGGACTTTGTGGTCTTGTAGATTAAAGTATCACTGAACAGCTTGTTCTGCTTGTCTGTATATAGTTATTGAAGTTCTTACAAGTTCTCACAAGAACATTAAAATGTATGCTGAAATCTTGATCCAAACGAGTTGGGCTTTGCTAGGACATCATCACTGAGTTMATAAAACTATGTTTTAACACATTCCAGATACAAACACCCACACAAATTAAAACCTATATGAGACAATCTGAGAGGCACTGCTTTCTGAAATGTTTAAAACAGGAATATTTAGAATACAGAATTACTGAATCATAGAATGGTCTTTGTCAGAACAGACCTTTAAAGATCATTTAGTTCCAACCCTCCTGCCACAGGCAGGGACATCCTTTCATCTCTCACTAGAGCAGGTTGCCCAAAGCCCCCTTCAGCCTCGTCATGAACACTGCCTAGAATGGGGAGCCCACAACTTCTGTGGGCAACCTGTTCCAATGTTTCACTGGCCTCCTCATAAAGAATTTCCTCCTTCTATCTAGCTTAAATCTACCCTCTTTCCATGTAAAACCATCACCCCTCATCTGATCACTACAAGTCCTTRCAAAAAGTCTCTCTYCATCTTTCAGGAAAGGCCACAAGATTTAATCAATAAAAGGAAGCCAGAGCTACATTAGTTTATCTAGTAGAATCTTAATGAAACCAAAGCTTATCTCAAAAAAGAAGAAGTGGTTGTAATATTGCATGATCTTGAATCCAGATAAGCCACTGCTGCCAGAAAWGATAAAATCACTTAAACAAATGGGTGCAGGCTGGCATGGGCATAAATGACTGCAAGTGGAAGATAAGTAAAGGCTGAAACACATTTGCTGAAGTAACACTTATATGGGAAAAAAAAATAAGAAAAAAAAGAAAGGTAGACATTTAAAGTGATCATCTGGAGTCAATAACACAGTATTGTTACTGTGTCCAAAAAAAAAAGGTCCATATACCTAAGTTCCAGTTCTTCTGTTTTCAGAGTAGCCCCAATACAAAGAACTTACTTTCATCCATCTTTCTCTCCTTCCAAGGTCTGACACAGTGAAGCCTAAAGATATCATGAAGAGAATGATTTCGTATGACCTCCCAATAGACACTTGAKCCCATCATCCAGACCATTTACAAAGATACTAAAAAACATTGGGCCAAATATTGACCCTGGGGGGCCCACCTGTGACAGGCTGCCAGTTTGAAAAGGAGCTATTTACCATTGCCCTCTGGGTGCAGCCTGTCAGACAGTCCCCCACACAGACACTTGTCTAGACAATAATGCATGCATTTCTCCAGGAGAAGGTTGTGGGAAAACCTTTTAAAAGCCTTGAAGTAATCCAGGTAGATAATGCCCACTGCTCGCATAACATCAGCCAAATGGGTTATTTTGTCTTAGAAGACAATCTGGTTTGTCGAGCACAATTTTACCTTCGTGAATCCATGCAGGTCTTAACCAATCATGTGCTTCATCTGCCTTGTGGTAGYTCCTGGGAGGTTTTGTACCATTGCCTTCCCAAGGAATGAAGTAACAGTGATGGGCCTTATAATTTCCTGGATGCTTCTTTAAGCCCTTCTTCTGGAGTAACATTATCCTTCTTTTAACTTTCTGGGATGTCTCTGTGACTTCTCAAGGATTATGGAGAGCAGCATCACAATGACATCAGCCAGCTCTCTTAACATCCTTAAATTTTTTGTTTCATCAGAGAAGATCTACTTTTGGACTGACACACCTGTGGAGGTAGCAACACTAGCTTCAAGAAGCTTAATGCTTCCGGTCACACATCTCAACATGACTCCTACCCAAAATGTACCATATGATACCACTATAGACATCTTGTATGTTAACTCAAAAGAGAAAAGTCTGTGAATGGTCAGAAAGATTTTGTGATTATTATTCCATACTATGCCATCATTCCTTGGAACCTTTCCTTCTTGATTTTTTTTGGC
>NW_026623380.1:729033-758713 GCF_030028575.1 Malurus melanocephalus
TTTTTTTTTTTTTTTTTTTTTTTTTTTTTATGGTGGATTGGGTTTTTTTGTCCATAGGTTTTTGTCACAATATTGAAGAACACAAAACATAACAATGTAAAGCTTTATAAACAATGTGAGCAGTGTGAAAAATTGGGGTTAATAACTATGTCAGCTTGAGAATAGTATTCTGGCTTTCTGAATATCCTAGCATATTTCAGTGTCTATTTTGAATGCAATTTCAGAGCAGCTAAATTAGTTCAGCATTCATTTTAAAAGTGGAAATAGAATTCATATATGAAACCTTAAGTACTGAAGTTAGAGGTTTTAATCTCAGGTACCCACCCTAATCTTTCATTGTAGCCAATAAACAGAAATGAGCATATGCAGTTTCTGAGCTAAGATAAGTATAAATGAACATATACATTTTCTGTGTCATTCTAAAATTTTAAATTGCTGGGATAATCTGATTTTCTGGGGAATATATTTAGCTGCCCAAATATTTTCATTTACTGGCATATAAAATTCTCTGAGCATCCAAGGCATCCATGACAGACATACAAGCTGTAGGAGAGCTTCACCTCCTTTACCTTTACACAGGTAAATCAGACACCCAGGCTGTAGGAGGGCATCACCTTCTCGAGCAGAAATTAGAGGTCAGATATAATAATCAATGACAGCAAAACAATGCTGAAAATGAAGAAGAGTTCAAGCACTCAGTATAGGGGCAAAATGACCAGAATGGAAAATCCTCTTACACAAAGTAGATGTCACACCTAGGAATCAGAGCAAAGAAGAAAGGTTGAGACATTTAGTAGAATGGGCAACAACTATTAGTAGATAGGAAAACAACTGTTGAGAAAAGACAACCGAATCAGGTGGCAGAAACTGGAAACCTACAAAAATTATCTGCCCAGACAGTCACAGACCATGTATGAGATGCATCTTGACTTCCTTTACCTATTTTTAAAGCAGCATCATGTCTAGGAAACATCTGTAAATGTAAATGGAACATGTAAATAATAATCAGTTTCAGTATTGTACAAGAATGAAAAATGTAAACAGCAGTGACTAACTGGATTTACTAAACTTACTGAGGAAAACCAGATGGCGTGGTTCTTTTTAATCTTGGATTAAATTGTACCAGAATTTAGTGATACTCAAAACTGAAATTTTCACATTATTCATAGTTATAATATTATGGTGAAATGAATCTGAGATCTGTAGAAATGTTGAGTATCGTTGTAAGGATATGAAATTTTTAATTTTTTTTTTACCATTTTACTTCAAATATGAAATAATTTTAGAATACATGATACTCTTCTTGAGGAACATTTTAATGAGACTGCATTTAATACTCATTTTACAGTGACATCATTTTATTAACTCTGAATTTCTTAGTAAATTATTCTATTGAAACCAAACTTTTAATAGACTATACATTTAGACTGATTTTATTAATACTTTGCAATAGAAAATATAGCTGACCAGTTCCTATGTTCCTTGGAATAAAACCAGCACAGTTATCCCAATCCATGTGCAGAGGATTCCTTAGATTACTCTAGATGTGTTCTTGGATGTGGCTAGATGGAGAGACTCAGGAAAACAAAGTCTAACTAAAGCTGTGAATTTAAATTGGATCACTTAAACCAGAGAAAACTCATACTGAAATAAATGTAAATTATCAAACTTTGTGATGTAGCCTCAATAATCCACTGTAAAAAAATTAACTAAATTATTTTAGTTATAATTTATTTACACTGAAAGCTAATTTGAGCTTCTTTTTCCTGAAAACGCATAAACACTAGGAGTTTAAGAAAACCAATATTTGATACCAAAGACTCATATATCTATGTGGGTGTCTGTAAATTTACAGAGCTACATAACCATGTATAGATGGGAAGTATAAATATAAGCATTTGTTTACTGTGATCATTAAATATTAAATGCAAGGTGGCAAACTACTTAACTGAATAAATTTTATTTGATCGTATTAAATGCAAATCATTCCAAGGAACAGGTACACAGTTCAAACAATGACTAGTTAGCAATTTCCTGACATGAACATTTATTTGCATTGTTTCTAAAACACTGCAAGAGAATTACATTCAGCACATCCTGCTGAACTGTGTATCATTTCATTTTATTTTKTGTCACTCTGAAGATGTAAAGACATTGCTTCAGGGTGCACTGTAACACTGACAACTTTTTGCATAGCAAGGGAGGTTGAATAGTTCAGTAGACAGGAATAGCATTGACTCCATATATTAGTAAATCAAAAGGTAAGTCCTACAATTTTATTAAAAGACATCTCTACATTGCCAGGATTCTTTGAATTTTATATTCTTTCCTTCCATTCTTAAAGTATCAGATATGGCCAGTTTTGGCCCTGCAATTCAAAAAAGCACAGACAAATTGGAGACACTTCAGGGAAAGGCCACAGATTAATAAAATGACTGTAAAAGCTGCCTTATGATGAAAGACTGAAGGAGTTAAGTGTCTTCTCCCCAGAGAAGAAAGGGGTCAAGTGGACAACAGTATTCCAGTACTTAGAGTGCAGCTAAAAAGAAGATGGAAGCACTCTCTTCACAGTAAGTCACACAAAGACAAGGGGCAATGAGTAAGAGCTGCTTCTGGAGATGTTTYATCTCAAAATAAGACAGAAAATTTCTTTTACACTAAGAGGAATCAATCACTGCGAAAACCTTCCCAGATATATGGGGGAGTGAGTTTCACTGGAGTTTTTCAAGGTGTAACTGAATGGTGCACCGGGTAACCTCATTAAGAATCTCTTTCCCATTAAGGGTTGAACCAGATGATTTTTTGAGGCCCTTTCTAACCTAGGCTGTTTTATGATTSTATAATGCATTTTGATTTAGAAATTTTTCCTGTGTTTTGCACTGGAAACAAATTTTGCATAATTGACCCAGTATGGGTCAATACTAGTATGGTTCTTAAAGTGGGTACCACTGGGGCAAGGATTATTCTGAGTCTGTTTCTACACATTTTACACATTGTCCACCTTTTTTTCCTGTTCTTTAATGAGTTTCCAACAAATAGAGTAGGAATAATTAGTCTACTTTGACTAGCTAACACTAATTTTGCAACTATGTAAGTCAAACTGATGCCATTGTTGTTACATACATTTGTGCTTTTCCTGTAGATATGCTAAAAAGAAAATTGCCCTGCACCAGTGATGCATGGCTTCTGAAAGAAGGTCTCAAATCAAAACAAGCATTTTCYTATTTAATTATATTTATCTTCCATGTCAAATTTAATAAATTCATGGCATTGTTTTTAAATTATGCTACCAGAATATTTAGAAGTCATTACCATTTTTTATTTCTCTATAAGTAGTGTTTTAAAGGAAATGTTGTTTGGGGGTTGACATTTATTTTAATTATCTATAATTAAATATATTGGAATTTTATTCATATTTAAAAGTCTTTACAATGTGTTTTAGATCCAGTTTTTCTCATTTTAAATAGCTTWACCAGTTTAGATCCACTTTTTTTTCATTACAGTTTTTATTTTACTACAGATTTTTTAGTTAAGTTTGTCAGATGGAGACTCTTGGTCTCATCTGTTYCACTTAAGAAAAACACTGACCCTGCATGTTAGCTTAGACATCTTATTCTRGCTTTAACAATAAGACATTAGCACAGAATGCTTAACACAATTTTTATGACTGATTACTCATGATCCAGGGGAGATTTTTCAAACACTTTTCAGCATAATTTAAAAAGAAAAAAAAAAAACCAACAAAAAAACACCCAACTAAACAAACAAAAACACAAAATAAAACCAACAAAACAATCCATAATATTGCTGATATTTTTCTGCAAAGTACAGATTTGGCCAGCTTTGGTACATATATATGTACATCTTTAAATATATACACATGGATATATACCACAGAGTACATACAGACATGRCAGAAGCACACTCTGATTCCTCCTTCAAGGACTGGTGCCAGAAAAGTTGTACTGCTACATTTATATGGAGCAGAAGACATGTAGAAAGTTTACAAAGATGCAATATCTTCCAGAGTAAGGGAGACAACTCTGCTTGAGAGATTCAGCCCACTAACACATCTGGTMTTATATAAGATCAAGCAATGACAGATAGAGAAAATCGAAAACTGAAAATAAAACTGAAACTAAAAATAAAATTGAAGGGAAAAAAGACAAATGCTTATCAGCAATGTGCTATATAATGGCTAAAGATTGTTGTGTTTTTTTTTTTTTTTTTAAATTAGCACTTAATTCAATTATACAGACATATGTTTCTAATAATAATTATGATGCCTTGACATAGCTCACCTGACTTCCATGTGCTAGCTTACAGAGATGTAGCTTTTCCATCATTCCTGTGTCATATTTCCCAGATTTTTATCAATGGCTAGGATACCCCAGCAGGTATGTAGAGGGCATTGTAAGCCCATTGTGTAATASTGAAAAATAACTCATTTAGGTTGGTATATTGGCTATATTTGGCTGAAATCCATAATCTAGACACCTCAGTTAAACAGAGATGTTGGGCATATTGCCTTAGTGCTATGATTGAAGTCTCCTAATACCAGATCTTGGAAAATCAATGACAACTTCTAATCAGTTGGAGCTACTATCTTCGGTGTCTATCATTGTTCACTGGCCAAGCAGAGAAATGGAGGAAGTTAGACACCTGTGACTCCTTGGGAGACAGTCTGTCTAGCCTTTCTCTGAAGACCTGATGAAGTGCAGCTGGCTTATTTTCTTTAAAATGCATCAAATGGTCTTTTGTTATTTTGGTGGTTGGTGCATTTTTACAAACTACCCTGGGTCTCATCTCACCAATGCTTTCAGCCTTTCAGCTCTAATCTCACCTSCATGACCCATAAGATAATGGAGCAGATCCCTCTGGAATACATGTCAAAACATATGGAAAACACAAAGGTGATTAGAGACAGCTAACATGGCTTCACCAAGTACAAATGGTGCCTGACTAATCCAGTGTCCTTCCAATGTGTCAGTGGAAAAGGGAGTAGCTATAGATGTCATCTACCCAGGCTTCTGCAAAGCCTTTGATTCAGTCCCCCACCATATTCTTGMTGCTACATCTGAGACACACGTATTTGACAAATGGACAGTTGGATGGATAAGGAACCGGCTGGATGCCTGAATCCAATGAGTTGCAGACAATTGTTCAGCATCCAAGTGGAAACTAGTGATGAGTGGTGTCTTTCAAGGTGAATATTGGGATCAATATTAGTTCACATCTTCACCAGTGATATGGGCAGTGGCACTAAGAGCACCCACAAGGCTGCAGGTAACGCAAGAATTAGCGGTGCAGTTGATTCCCTAGTGGGRTGGAATGCCATCCAGAGGGTCTGTGACAGGCTTGAGGATGGACCCATGTGAACACCATTAAGTTCAAGGGTAGTAGTAAATAAGTGTAGGGTTCTGCATGTGGTTTGGGGCAGCCCACAGTGTCAATGCAGGTTGGGAAGGGAATATAATGAAAGCTGTCTTATGGAGAACAATCCAGGGATGCCAGGCGATGAAAAAATACATATAAACTGGCTTTGCAGCCCAGAAAGACAATTATTTTCTGAGTTGCAAAGATAGAATTGTGGCCAGCAGCTTGAAGGAGGTGATCCTCTCCCTCTACTCCATTCTCTTAAGATCCCACCTGGAGTACTGCATGCAGCTTTGGGGTTCCCAACAAAGGAATTACGTGGACCTGTTAGAGAGGGTCCAGAAGAGAACCAAAAAAAAAAAGCCCCAACATTGTGGGCTGAATCACYTCTTGCTGGAAGAAAGGCTGAGAGAGTTATGGTTGTTCAACCTGAAATGAGAAGGTGCTGGGGACACCATTCAATATATAAAGGTGCCCTTTAAGATGGACGTTTCCTACAAAGGTCTGTAATGACAGGAAAAGGGACAATGGTTTTAACTGAAAGCCCAACACCATGGCAGAGGGGTTGGACTAGAGAGTCYCCAAAAGTCCCTTCCAACCCAAACAATTCTATGATTCTGTAATTCTATGAAGTCATGAGGTCTTAGTCCTAGGTTTTATAATGTTTCTTTAAACAAACTTTTCTTACAAGCAACAGAATACTGTATTAATTCTTGACTAGGAGAACATTTTTCTAGCCCTTTCACAGCAAGTCAGAACACTATGCAAACACTTCATTCTCAGTCTGTACCCTTGACTGTTTCACTCCAACTTTCGAAACACCTCATGCTAAAATCAAGTGCTTAATGTTTCATTGTCTTGCCTTAACCTCTGGATTTGCTCTTATTCATTGCTATTACCTTGACTCCRTTCTCCAGGTGATCAGTCTCAGTTGCTCACTATTGTGGTTTTTAAAAACACAATTTCTCATATTTGAGAGATGCTTCCCAAATATTTTTGAAAAGTATCTCATTATTTTTCACTTATCTGCTGTAATARGTCTTGACGAGTCAGGTTTCCAGTTTGATCATATCATGTTAACTTAAAACAGTCCCTCAAACCTTTCTCTGAAATYCAGTGATAAATTTTGCCCTGGATTTTGTTAAAAAACTTGCAATACAGTGAAACATCATTTAGTTTTGTGTTTGTACAATACCTGGTTACATTTGTGCCTAAATAATAAGGAAAAATTAACACTAAAGAAAAAGATTAGTAACAAACCCAAGCACTAATTTTAAATACATATGTATATTTGTCTGATTATTATGAAAAGGTTGTGATTTTGAAGAGGTGTTATCTTACACTTGGAATATTGAATTGTAGGATATTCCAGGTCCTTGGAATATGGAGATTTAGATTAGAGTAAATAGCCTGTAAAATAAAGTTTATTTCTCACCAAAAGATCATTATCAGATACTTTGCCAAAATAATTTAATATGAGGAAGGAAAAAGAGTACATTTAATTGACATTTGAAAATATTTTTGACTGTGATAATCACAAGTTATGAAGCTTTGCAACTTAAAACAGAGTTTGGGTTTTGGTATTGTTGGGCTTGATGTTTTGTTTTTAGTTGCTGGGGTTTTTTTAAAAGTACAGAAAAGAATGATATTTATCCCAGAACAAAAAGTCATCAACCCACCCCCCTCCAACAACACAATTAATTYTCACAAATCTCATAATCCAGCGAAGCAAAATATTCAGCAAAATTTGTGCATTCTGTTGAATTTGTGCATAGGGTCAAATTTCTTCCAAGAAACTATATTCTGTTATTCCTTCAGTTAGAAGTGAGGTTTCTCCAAGTTTTCTAGRTATATTTTATTGCACTAAACTGTCCCTAAAAAAATTAATGAAAATACTGAAAGTAAGGAGTTATTTATGTATTACTGATGAAAACTTAGAAGGTAACAAAAAAAGATACGTAGTATAATAGGAGGAAAAGTTCTCTGTAGTCTGTTGATCAGAGGGGACAATAAAAATACTTTCAACTTCACTTCCCACATCTTCTATTGTAAATCATTGCATCCCTTTTTTCCATTTTTCTTTATTTTTATAGAATTAGAGTATGTTAAATTTTGTTTTATCTTTGCTACTTCAGAACTTCTCAGGAACYTACACTTGTTTTCAGCTTCCAGTACACAGTCAGAGACTTTAAGCAGCTAGAACACAGAAGTCGCTTTTCATTATCCTTTTCTTCACTGCACAAAAACCCGACCGTCATGGTGAGGTTTTTTATTTATTCATAACGTTATTTATCTCCAAAACACTCAAACCAGTGCTCAAAAGAGTTAGTTTGAAAATTATATCAAGTTACACCATGCAACAGCATAATGAGTGTGAATGAGATTAAATGGTAAATGATAAAAACATCTTGTTGATTTTTTGAGGGGCTTTTTAACTATTTTTTTCAATTTCAACTCATTCTTTTGAAACAATGAACAAAAAGGAAACAGTAGACAGCTTTGCTTTTACAGAACTTATGACACACATAGTTAAAATTTTATACTGACTATAAAAAAGACAATACAATGTATTGTGTAACTTAGGAACATCCYACATGCAGTTTGAACACAAAATATTCGTACAACATTTATGTTTTGATTACATTCTAAGTGCTGACAAGGTACTGCATTTATGAATAATGCAAAGAAACTGAAAGAACGGGCTTTTTATATTCCATTCTGAGCCTCTGTTTTTCAGCCAAAATGATTTAACAATGTAAAACACATGTCACTGATGGAATATGATTAGAAATACATTGTGTTCTTGACAGTTAACAATTATTCCTGTGTGCATTACTGATGCAGCCAGAGCAGCTATAAAAGCTAAGTGTCAGGAATCCTAAAAAATATAAGACAACAGTCATTTCAATAATACCTTTCACTTCCAGCTCTCTCTGAATAATGTTTTGCCATTGAAACAAATAATCAGGTAAGTTAACATATAAATATTTGTCATTTCTATTGATCGATTTAGTAAGCATTTAGGAAAAAAATGTAATCACATTAGAAATACATTCAGAAGCATGGTGTCCCATAGTTAATTAAATCAAAAAGACTAAAACAAATTAACAAACAAAAAATCCCTTAAGAACCCATGTACCCCCATCCTGCCCAGTGAAGCGTTAAGCTTGGAAAATTTGTTGTATTTTTAATTGAAATGCATTGCATGATTAGTCTTGATTTATGAAGAATCTAATRTCTAGGCTCTTTTAATTTCCCTTTGCTGAAAATATCTTTAATCATCTTTTTAATCAATATTAGAAAAAAAGTCAACATTGTCACAGCTACAGTAGGATTCCACAGAAACTAGCTCCAGCATAAGCAAAATTCTCCAAATGACAAATATTTCATGTTGGGCTACCCTAAACTGTTAGCCCCCCTTCAGAGAAAAACATTTGTATGTTAACGGCCTATTTGTTTCAAGTGACTTAAAGAGTTACTCTGCGTTTTCCATCCAAAAACGACACAATCCTTCTCATTAAGATTAAATTAAAATGTTGAATAATGTAGTCCCTTTAACTCTGTGGCACCTTCTGCTGTAGGATGCTCCTCAAGAACTCTTATTCCCACAACACACTTAGGACAGAAGTCTAATCAGAGCGATATTCCATAATCAGGACACCAAGGTGTGAATACTGTCTTCAGAGCTCTTTATAGCTTGAAGAATTTCCATCAAAACAAATCAAAACATAACAAACCCAACCAATCAAAAAATACCCCAAATCCCCCAAAACAAAACAAATCAAACAGAGAAATCAACCATGAAACAATATGCCTTCCATGGATTGGGAAAGTACTGTGCACAAACTATACCAGTGCACTAACGCTTAGGTATGTTAGTATGCAGCTACACACTCAACACACTCAACTGAACAAAGGGGATTTTTTTTWAAATTTAATGAGTTATTAAGAGAATGTAATGCTTTTTTCTTTAAAGGAATTCTAGACGTCTTGTTCAGATATAGGGSTCTTCACTATAGATGTCTAAAATTTGTCAGGATTCTGCTGATAATCTCCTACCATAGGAGATATCCCTTTAAGGATTCTAAAAGGCAGAAGTCTCTTCATTGCTAGGTTATGATSCTGACAGGCCATGGTGATATGTTCATATGCTCAGATGGAACTGCTTCCCATTAGATTTGGACTGGGCAKTGCTAGATTAATGGTTGGACTGAATGATTTTAGAGGTCTAATCCCCAACCCTAAATTATTCTATGATTTTATGTTTCCAGATACTTTCAAAGAGGTGCCTCCTTCACAATACCCAGCATAAGATGTTTAACTTTCCCTTTCTATATGTTGTTTAAAACGGTTGTTTGGGAAGACAGACCAAGACATGGGAAGGCATAGGAATATATTTTGTACCTTTACAAAGGGTACAAAAGGTACCTTATAGTTGCAACAACCTCTACTTTCATTCTGACTGCCAGTGATACACATAAAAAGCCCTTCTTAAAAAAAAAAAAAAAAGAAACCAACCAAAACTGAACGTGTTGGAGCCTTGGTATGAGAAAACCAGAAGTGAAGAAGTGAGGATGGGACTGACTATGGTCATTTTAAAGAAAAATACATTCTCTAAGAATTACATTCTTTATCAGTGGTGTATGAGAGGCAGACCTCTTCTTCATCAAATTCATTGAGARTCACAAACCCTTTTCTTCCCTGTAACCTCCCAAGTCTTTCAGCAAGGAGAAGCACCTACCTTAGAAAGAGCTTTAAATAGRTTTTGATCTTCTTGATAAAAGCAAGCAGGTAGATGTCTAACCTTATTTTGTGTCTTTTATTGGTTTTGAGGTATAATGCAGTAGCAAATGTTTTATAAATAAATTTTCAATCATTGTTTGTTTCAGAAAGGATATTAGACTTCATCAGAAAATCTTTGAGATTATKCTACAGGATGGAAAGGAGACACCCAAAAACTGTCTGCTGAGTTTSAATGAAATTTGCTTTCAAGCATGAAGGCGTCTTCTAATCTTTTTATCTTTATGAGATAAAACCATAACATCTTCTACAAAATGAAGGGAAGAAAGGGACAAATAACTTAATTTTCTTTTACTCAAAAAAGTGAGCTTCCTGACAAAAAAGGAACTTTGATAGATGTACAGTAGAAGGTAAGGTTTTTTTAGAACATGTGGGTTTATCTCATGCTTAATACTCCTTGAGATTATTCCAATTTGCTCTGCAACATCTCTGCTTTTTATTTAGTTTAGCTAAAGTCATATACTAGAGCTGGTTACTGATCTCCAGTCAGGGASACTTTCCCTGACCTGTAATCCTACCAAAGGATGCCAGTTTAAAATGTTTGGAAAGCTGTTCTCAAGACTCAGCAAGGCTTAATTTGATATCAGAGTTTTCTACTTTTTTTAGACTATTAAATCTCCAGCAAGAATTTAATTTCATTTTCATGCAGTTCATTTTGTATTTATATATTTCATTYATAATGCACAGTCAGCAGAAAAGAGATGTATTTGAAAAAATGGGAGGTAAATACATGATTGAAATTCTTTGGTTTCACAAAAAAAGTCAGTCTGCAGTTTATTTTGCAGTCAAAGTCAGCATGCACTAGTTAGAGCTCGTGAAAACAGGTTCTATATCTCTCACAGATATCACACACCAAAAAGTCAGAAACAGATGGTAGTAGAGCCATCCTTTTCATGATTATTWCTGTTTTTTTGGACATGTAATAACCTATCATTCCCACTTAATATCCAGCTGTTTATCCAGAAGGTTTAGGACCTCCTTTAGGCCCTGTTCTGTGTATGACAGACTGGTGTGGAGGACTTTGTGATGTCTCCAATGGCAGTAGATATCTGTATTTCAGCAGCTGAATTTGCCCCATGTATAAGAGTTAATTCTGATTTCAGACACCTCAAGTAGAGGTCTGGGACTTGAAAARTAACCTCTGATCAATGTACCATCTGTAATTCTGAAGAACTATCAAGTTCATTTTAAAAAGATACATTGATGTTTAGCAGGATATCTTCTCAGTCAGTTCTATTTCCTATATTGACAAGAGCTCGTGATTTTTACATTTAGCTCCTCTGCAGACATCTACCCTTAGACCCTTTCAGTTAGTTATCAAGAATGTACTATAGTTTACCACCCAATGTGATCTATTTTACTTAATTTTAGTGATAAAAAAAAAATAGTTTTCTTGTCTAGACTGGTAAGCTAGTTGTTGCCATATTAACAGACATTCCAGTTTTCAAAGAATCAATTATACTGCTTGTCTTTTGGCAGGAATAATCRTTTCCTGGAATTAATACTTGCCATTCATTGCAAAAGAAGCACACATAATTAGGTTGGACTAATTAGGACCAATTAGGTTAACTTCAGGAGATACAGGTGAGATAAGGCCAGCAATGTGTGTTTCTTTCTCTGCTGCTGCAGCTTCTTCATCAGTGCACTTTATGCATTAGATGGGGATTCTATTTATTTTCCTTAAATTATGTGTCAGCTAAAACTAAAATAGTCAGATTCCTTTAATCTTTACTATCAGTGATCACAATTCAAGTTTTTTCCTGTTAGATACTATTATAATCAGCATTAATTATCATGTATTGACTTTTAAATGACTAATAGATTACATATGAGCTCTTTCAAGCTCTGAYGCTACCAAAGAACTGAAAATTTACAAGACTAATTTGGGTACTTAGATATCATATGTATTTTRGTCACCAATTCCTACTCTCACAGACACTACATTTGGAAATAAACGTCTTCTCTGAGACAGAGACATGATTTTCTTCCTCGTATTGGAATTAATGGATCTAAAGCAGTATTGGAATGACACTACTGCAGAGAATGATGACATATCCCATTGTGGAAAGATGAYTTATCTACAGAAAATTTAATCCACTAGCATATTCTTTTATATAGCAGGATAAGACAACAGGGCAACTGCATTAAATTTCTGGGGAAAAAACAAAAAACAACAGAAGCACACCACTAAATTTTAACCCCCCAACTACACAGCCTCTTTGCCGTATTTCTTTTTCAGGTTTGATACCTCCTGAAAAAGTGACTATAAATTACACCTTTGTTTCAAAGGGGTGTTTCTTCCCTGTATTCATTTTTAAACTCATATAAACTCTTGCAATTCAGCCTAGATATTCAGTTTAGCAAGGAAGAGGGCAGAGTGGAGGGAAGGGACCTTAATTTTTTTTTAGTAGAAAACAGAMACTTCAGGAAAGACACTAGAACAATGAGAACAGCTGAATTCGTGTCACTCAGGTCGTAATCTGAACATGGGATTAGGAACTCTCACCTTCTTTATGGAAGAAAGTACATTCTGTGTCAGATCATGAGAACTAGCAGTAGCAGAAAGACAGTTTCTTCTTTGAGAAGTGATTAAGCTGAATCTTTATCTGCTAAAATACGAAGAAGGAAACCCATTATGTAATTTTTTCACAAGATTTTAATTTCTAATGGTAGAACTTTTTTCTTCAGTATGAGGTTTATGGAGAAAATCAAATTTTGTAGATAATCTATGATTTCTGTTGAATTTACACATTTTAAATGAGTTTTTTTAAAAACCAAACTGATAGTGTTTACCTATAGGAAAAATTCCTTACAGGGGCATTTTTTTTAAAATAGAATAATCACTAACCCACATATGATACTTTCGCTTTCRCAGTCTAAAGTCAATTATTCAATCTATTTTTTAGTAGCTCACATAACACTGAATTCTTGGACATTTTTAAAGCAATGCAAACTRTTACTACAGCGAGCGCACAATAACGAGGCAGAAATCACACCAATGAAATAATACAGAATTAATGACAAAGCAGAGACAAAACTAAGATCAACTTGCGACAGTTTGTGTCCAGTATTTCTGAATGGAACTAGGTGAAATAGAATTGTTATCAGACTTAATCCCAGGCCATTGTTGTCTGACCCCACAAGTGTCTGTGTAAGGCAAAGGCTGAATACTTTACAGTCTTGTGTTATTTGAGAATGTGGTCTGATCAAAAGTCCAGTAGTCTCAGTCAAGTAACCTTAATGTAGCAGATACTTAGAGAAAGAAGATAAGTAAGGATAGAATAGATTATTCTTGTTGTCGAAAAACCCAGTGCATTATAGACCTGTGGASCACAAAACAGAATTCAGTTTCACTCAGTTTAAGTCTTTTCTGAACTCCTCTATGCTTTGGAGTTTGGGGTCTCTACAGCATTCTGTGGTGCTCAGTTCAAGTTCTAGGTGGATGACCTTACCGTAGGAGGATATGACTCAACACTGTTGTAAGGAAAAATAAAATTTTTTAGCTTTGTTTAAAACATAGTGCTTGAGAATTTTATTTCATGTCTTCTTTAGGGATAAATATYAGATAATTTTATTTCTGGTTCAGCTTTTCAAACATTCTTTCTATTGTAGATGCCCTATGTAGATGCTGTGAAAGCAGCTACGACTCTTAAGATTCTCCCCATATAGAAGTTACCATAAAGTTGACCTCCTTCTCTCATCCTTTTTCTGGTTTTCTCTTTGAAGAGAGGATGACCAGAACTGCACACAACCCTTAGGATGTGGAGGTATCATGGATGCTTTGTACCATGATAATGGAGTTCAGAAAAACTAACACCTGTAAAAAAAGATATATTTTTACTGGCGAGATGAAAGTTAACGAGTCCCACTTGATGCAGATCAAAGGATRGGTGCATGGGGATAAAAAAGTTAGTACAAAATGCTTCTATTAAGTAATGATTCTCTAAACTTTAAAAYGTCTTTCTTCCATAAGATATATAGGAAGCATGAGGAAAAAGTTTAGGAAAACAATTAGTTGCTTTTCTGAAATTTCCTCATGCAATCACAGTTAAAACATGTAAAGGAAATTGTAGTGGTAAGTATTCTATTTTACTGCAAAATTTTTGTATTACTGAGTTTTACCTTCTTTTGTGGTTCAAACTAACACTTTTGCTCAGCATGATTCTAACAGTTCCTTTTAAATGCAACAATACTTGTAAGAAACTGCATTTGACTGCTTTCATAGTTGCAGCTTGTGTGGTTTAAGATATAGCCTAATTTATATGGCCTAATCCTGGTTCATTAGATTTGTCCACCTTTTCCAGAACACTTGCTTTGGTCAGTCAGCTACATTATTTGAGGGTATACTAATTAGGCTTTAGATAAATGAAATAACAATTCAATGTAAAAATATGTAAGACCCACTTTAATCAAAATTATTTTTTAGTAATACATCATCAGCGCAGGTCACCTCTCTTGATGAAATTAATCTGCAAAGCCACCTGTGTGACAGAGCTAATGATATATTAGTGTGATTCATCTTTAGTGATCATCAACAGCTGATGATGTATTAGGATGTTGCTCCAAGGATGGTGTTATCCAGAAAGAATGAACTTCTGTAATTAAATTACRGCACCAAAGTCAATTACAAGACCATAGTCTAACCCAGTCAACAGCAGGTAGGAGCACCAACATGAAATCAATTTTTCCCACAGTTTTTTCCTTTGGCTTCCTGGTGGCAGCTTTGCAATTCTGTTAATCAGATCTCATTACCCTTGTGGAAAATTATATCTGTGCTACTTTCCTCTCCAGCAGCATTTGGCAACACACTATTAAGACCTCCAACACTAAGAAAGGGGAATATTTTTCACATGATGTAAAGAAAAATAATAAAAAGAAAAACCTCGTGTCAAGAACACTGCTACACATTTCTGTGAAGGTGGCAAACTAGGCTTCCATAAGAAATCTTTACAGTATCACATAAATTAATAGATACCTTCCTGCTTTGCCAATTTTTATCTTTGTCACGGCAATGATCAACAAAAATTAGAGAGCAGAGAGCAAAGACAAACAAAGCATATTGGATGAGCAGACACTTAGACCCACATRATCATTTTAATTTTTAGATTAAGTCACAAAATTCAGTTTGGAATGACAGAACTGTGACAACATAAAATTACATTGCCCTCCCCTGATGCAGCCTTCAGCCATTCCTCATGTCCACTCTCTGGATACCAGGGAGAAGAGATCAGCCCCCCCTGCTTCGTTTCACTTCCTCAGAAGRCTGTAGAGAGCAATGTGGTCACCCCTCAGCCCTCCTTTTCTCCAAACCTGGCAACCCCAAAGTTTTTACCTGCTCCTCGTAGGACATTCCTGCCAGCCCTTTCACCAGGTTTGGTGCCTTCCCATGGACACAGACAAGGACTTTCACATCCTGGTAAAATTGTGGGCTGAGAACTGCACACAGTGCACCAAGTGAGGCCACACCATGATGAATACAGTGGGATAATCCTGTCTCCCRACTGCCTAGTGATGCTGTGTTTGATGTGCCCCAGGATGTGATTTTCTCTCTTAACTGCCAGGGCACACTGCTGGGTCATATTTAACCTRATGTCAGCCAGCACCCTCAGATCCCTTTCTTGGGGTGCTTCTCATCAAATTTGTGCTCATCATTACTCCATCTGTGGTGCAGAATCCASCATTTTGACCTCTTAGATTACATCTTACTGATGATTTCCCAGTGCTCCAATCTATCCATATCCCTCTGCAAGGCCTCCCCTCCATCACAAGTGCAAACACACCTACCAGTTTGGTATCAGCAGCAAACAGTGCTTTCCACCTCCAAGCAGATAATTGATAAATGTATTGAACAAGACTGGTACTAGAATTGAGCCCTGGGAAACACTGGCTGTGTCTAGCCCTCTTTGCTACAGCATTCTGATCCCTRCCATTCACACAGTTCTTCACCCAAAATACTATGTACTTTTCCATCTCAGAGTAGGACAACTTGTTCAGAAGGTTACTGTGAGAAAAAGTAGCAAAAGACTTATCAAAATACAGAAAAACTACATCCACTACCTTCCCTTCATCCACTAGATGGGTGAATAGAAGGATATCAAATTAGATAGGSTGGACATCAGGAGCTGATCTAAAATGATTGTGGTGGGTCCTTTGCAGCTGAGGATGTTCTGTGATTCAGGATATTCTATGACTTTCTCTTTGTGAACATATGTTGACTGTGCCTGTTCATTGCATTGTTCTTYAAATGCCTTTCAAATGCACTTGAACTATCAGAGTGCTTTGCTCTAGTCCCTGATGGTTTTTCAGCTTCTGACCTCACYTTGATCTTTCTTTTTCTTCCCATTTATTTCACCTGAATTTACATGGTTCTAACTTTCATATCACCCTCATTTGGAGAGCTCTGAGTCTGACAATATTCTCATGTGAAACACTCTTCCTATAAATTGAATAGAATGGTCAGACCAAAAAAAAAAAAAAAAAAAAGGCAAGTGTGATTGGTAGTTCTCCCAACTTTTAACAAACTACAGGTGTGGGATTTCAGAGCTTCGATAGTCCACATTATTAGCACAATATCCACCTCCCTGTGTCTAATAGTCTTTAATGAACATAACATTTGTGAATTTTCTAAGCTTGGATTTATTTTTTTTTTTTAATTTTATGTATTTGGACCCATTTATAATTTTGTCTTTCACAGTGTTTTGTGGCAATAAATCTGRCAATTTAAATACACGTTGGATGAAGAACTGCTTTTTCTTCCCTTTCAGTTTGCTGCTGTTTTAAAGTTCTCTTACCATCACAATGAAGGTGAGCTATACTGTAATCAGGAATGGATGAGTCAGAGCAGAAAGGTGACTTGTTCCTTTCCTCATGATTAACAAATGGTTTTGGCAAAGTTAAACATGGTTTACCACCTTTCTTTCTGGAATTTCTGGATATATATATATTCTTTTAGTGAAGAAATAACTAATAGTGCTGTATCATTCCAAAGGGGAAGTGCCTACCAATTCCACATACCTGTGGGATTCAAATGATATTTGATAGTATGAAAACTAAATTTCTTTCTCAAATGTAGACACTACTATGAATTCATTTGGCTGAATGTGAATGCTTAGAGGATAAATATGTACATCTAAACTAGACACCTTCAGTTCTTTTTATGTTGAACTGGAAGAAAAGGATTAACTTTTAGAGAACAGTTGATTTCATCCTAGGTTAGGCATCCATATTTCATCAGATGAATCACATTCCTAAAGTGTTAGTTTTCCAAAATTTTAGGGTTCCAGAGAAAGAACACAAAYGAAAGTACTATACTTGCTTAAAACTAGCCCTACTCTACCTGACAATGAAAGGTCTCAGGTAGAAAACCTGTATTTATAACCCTGAGAAATTTTGTGATGTAAAGAAAAAGTATGGTCAGGATAATGTTGAMTGACAGTATTTTTCGAAATGCACACATGAAGAATCAAAAAGGTGAGACTGGAGTAACACACTCTTCAGATGCGCAATCTGGTGAATAGCTACCCTGTGGAACACCTAATAAACAGGAAGGAGAATGAGTGATTAAGTAATCCTGTCTTTCAGRTGGAGAAGATCCTAAATCAAAAACCAACTACTTAAGACATTTTAATTCTGAATGAAGTTGGTTTGACCTAGATTGATCACAGCTGCCAATACAGACTCRAGTCACAGTGAGATGACATTTTATACAATCTTATAACTTTACATGAGGTACATTCCACTTCCTTTTGATGGAGATCTGCATCTTTTGCTTTTCTGGCAAAATGAACATGATATGGATCAATCAGAGAAAATAAGTGGCAAACCCGTTGAAGATAAAYGAGAGTATAAGAAGTGTTTCTGGGAAGGTAAAGGTACAAAGGAACGGGAAAAAATCTTGTGATGTACCTGAATGTACTACATTTTTTATGGTGGGAAATAGTGCGCTCTGGTACTTTCAGCGGAAATGTGGAGGAGAAAAGGTGGACACACAAGCAAGGGATACCTAGAARGAATACACATCCTTTGCTCTTTCCAGAGATTCCTCTCCTAAGGTGATCCTGTACYTGTTTTCTTTTGCAACAAGTGGCCTCAAGATGTCAGAAATTTATTCCTTTCCTTCTTCCACAGAGAGATCCAGTATTTCTAGATTACACCAGACACACAGGAAGACACACAGCCTGTATGACCCCTGTGGTTAAAAGAGAAGCAAGGATCCCTTCCATCCCTCCATCCATCCATCCTGAGCTGTCAGGTGTAAAGTCCTAAATTCTCGCATGGTCTTCAGCTTCCTGCTCAGTGTTAATCTTACCTAAAAAATCTCTCAAAAGCATTTATTTTCTCTGGTAAGATAGGAAAAGGTTTGTTCTTTCTAGATTCTTTATGAGGTGTTCTTTCTTCTTTGATCGTGAAAATACTTCTGGTGMATTGCCTTGGCAGCATAAATCACAGTTTCAGTTCAAGGTACAAGTGCCTAATTTCTACATAATTTCAATAAATGAAAAGAAGCCTGAAACCTCTTTGAGCTGGCCTGCTTTCCTCCAGGCTTTGTAACATATTTAGTCTTGAAARGAATTTAGAAGGAACAAACCCCCAAAGAAATACAGAAGGCACAAACCCTGTACACTCAAATTTACATAGTAATGAATAATTTCTCAACCCCAGAGGGAATAATCCAAGTGATCCATAATTTGAAGTCCAGATAAAATTATCAAATTAAATTAGAAAATMAAATTCTTTAAAATATGGCTAGTATAGGTAAACTAAACTGAGCAATATGAACCAGATTATGATTTAGATTTTAACAAAGTAGATCTAAATTGACAGGATAAAAATGGAAACTGAAATTACAATATCTCGTCAACAAACAGATATTATAAATCTAATAATTTACTTTTTTCAAGGTCTGATTGCGAGAGTCCAACAACCAAAAAAAAAAAAAGTTATTGATATAAATGCTGGGACATCGAAGAAAAATAGCATCTTTTCTCATTTCTTTAAAATTATCTTCATTTCTAGTATGATATCCAGGGGGAAAATTCTTTCTATTGAATCTTTTCCAATACAAACTCTACTATCAATGCATAATAAATATGAAATAGCATTCATTAGGTTTAAAACTGCCAAAACTATACTCATTGTCATGTAAGATGAAAAATGGCAGAGAAATGTCATGCGTCAAAAGATTGATCTTATGAAAACTTTTTTGATACCCAACTGCCATATGTGAAAAAGTGGGGAAACATAAACTTCATAAACATATTGTCACACTTTGGTAAGTACTGTTCATTCCTAAAGCATTCCATATCAGTAAACAGAATGATTGTATCAGTAGGAGAAAAATGTAAATTTGAGGAAAAAATACATGTCTATACTATAAATTTTGCACAATGTTATGAACAMTATATGTTGTTCTAGAAAATCAGTTCCATCTTTCTAGCATAAACAACAATGAAAAATAAAATTAGGCATGCCAGGATTCCTAGGAGTACAACACTGACACTGGAAATCTATGGCAGACAGAGAAACCTAAGGCAACAGAGCAGACTTTTTATAACTCTGCATTACTTTATTCCTCTTAAGTGTGAGTAGGTCAGCAGACCTRGAAGAGCAGATTCTGTCTTTTTCCACGAGATCCTGAACAGGCATGTTGTAAAACAGAGCACTCAAAATTGGAAATTTTTGGAAAGCATAGCTGTGGTTAAGTCATAGTCTGTGGCAACTGAGGTTTGGAGTCTAAAGCATCTCAGCCAGCCAGCTTCCACATGTGAAAGGATAACAGTGGAAGAATTGAAGGGAAAGGCAGAACTGGGGCATTCTCTGCTGTTTGAGATTTAAAACAAACAGCTTTGTGGGTGTCCAGCAGTCCTGCTAGTACTGTAGAGAAAGGCTTCAGTGTGGGCACTAAGCTAAAAATTCTGACTCAATATTTCTTGCATGTGTTTCAGCCTCTGTGGCCTCTGCACTGCAAAAGTGAAAGAAATATTGGTACTTCTTGTCTAAATATTGTGATACTGAAAACTGTCTTTGTATTGATTCAAAAGGGAAATTTAATCTCTTTTAACACCCTACAGTAAATTTTGTCCATAMTTTATTATTACATCAGTAGATCAGTTTCAGAGTGACAGGGGATGTCTAATACGTAAACTGAAGACATRATACATTAGAAATCTGTGTTTAAATATCACAATATTTCAAGCTAAAGTGCATTCAAATTTATGATATGTTTGTTTATACTTCTCTGCTGAAAATACATACAAAATGTGCAATGTCGAGGAGAGTAAAGAATGCTCTATATATTTATGTTTTTTCAAAGCACACAATGAAACATATTTGTAGACAAAAAATACAGTTTTCCTTAGTATCACCACTTACTTTCAATATCCTAAAGTTTAGGMAGGTTTAAGATATTCATATACAAAAAACATTGTCTCCTATGAGGTATTATAAAAGCTCAAATCAATATTTTAAATGTTGAACGATCATTAATAACTCATCAAAATGAGTAGAATTGCAAGTTCCATAAACAACTTTAATTAGTATTCTTAGTATTCAGGTTTAATAGGTGTTTCTCATATTTAAGTGACTGTATGAATATTAGAAAAAGTAGAAAAAATTGCTAAGAGTGGTTATATAAATCAGACACTAATAAGAATCTGGAAAAAAGTAGATTTTTCATTAGTGTAAAATTATAGATAAGGATTCTAGGTAATCCAGTTTCAATTGTAGAGTAACCATGGAACATTACTGTTCCTTTTTATCGAGCTAGAGTGACATTTGAAGGTAGTTTCAACCTTTCTCCTAAAAATTATATGTCTGAACATCATTCAAAGGTTGCAGATATGCTTTTAAAATTTGTCWATAATGCGTGTCAAAGTTACATATGTCAGACATCCACTAAGTTAAATCTSCTGAGTACACTTGTACACTTGATTGTCAGAGAGCTTACTAGTCAAGAAGAAAGTATACTGTAGTTAAAATCACAGTGTTCTTTAAACAACAGACACTTTTCTTAACATTGGCATCAATAAACAAAGTTTTTTTTCCAGAAAAATGGATGCCTAAGTAGCACTTAACTGGAGAGAAAACAGCATGACAATACAAGAAATGAGAATAATTGACCTCTTCTTCCTTCCGAATAGCGATCAGTTTTCACAAAGAAATAGTTGAGCCAAATTCTAATTCAGATAAAATTCTTGAACTTGATAGGACTTGGTCCCAACACCAGACTCCCACTTTTAGGTACTTAATATGTCAAATTCACAGCATATTTCCAAACATTTTGTGAATACACTGTAACTTAGATAGTTTTCATGATCTCCTAAATTTAAGCAAAAAACTTCAACCCCACTTATTTTAGTCACCATAATAGAGTTTCTGGATCCGTTCCAAAATCTCTAGGCCAGCTAGTCAGTCATCTGTCATCTTCAATAGTGTGTCTCTTACCTGTCAAAAAGAGATGCAAGAAGGAAAGTTGTTCCACATTGATTTTGAATTTTACCTCAAATTCACAGCAATAAATAACACAATTACTTCCAAATACTTCTCTGGATAATGAATAACAATATTGGTAATCATTAACAAATAGTTAATTGTAGTTAATTATTGTAATTTTTGTGAATTTATGTTCACAAATGCCTCTACTTACCTTGGCTTTTACTGTTACCTTACTGTTGTTAGTTGCTTACAAAGGTTGAGGTCAGCTCAAGTGGAAAGCTTCCAAGAAAAAGCTAGATGGTACAAGAAATAGTACCAGTGATTTAGTAGACAATATTTTCTCCTCTGATTCAACACTGAATCAGTGTCTCTGCTTTTAAGTGGCACTCTGCAGTCATAAGGATGATATTTCAGATGAAAAATTAGTTCTAAGAACTTGGCTTCACTATTTCTGGCCAAATAAAGTACAATTGCATATATTTATCTTCTCTTCCTTGCAAAGTCATCTCCTGCAGAGTTTCATTTCATTGTACKTTTCTTTGTATATCTCATTTCAATAAAGGTGGTGAGTTGGGTTTTTGGAGATTTTCTTTTTTTGCTGCTTTTGACTTTATGGATGAAACTGTAGMGAATCCACCGGTGGCCCTTGAAAGAGCTTTCATGTTCTATATCCTTTTTATTGATGACATTTTTCTAATATAATTTTTACTGCCATATGGGTATTGTAAAAAACTGGAACAATGTTCTTAGGGACACTGCAGAATCCTTTCATTGCAGGTTTTACAGAACAACCTAGAGAGACTTGTGTCAGAGACAACAGCAGTGCACCTGATCCAATTTCAATACAGAGGTGGCTTGAATCRTGTGTGGTTTCTCATGTTCCTTCAAGCCCTACATTTGTCTTACTTTCACTCACAAGAGTTGATTAGAAGTCATTTACTTTAACTAAAGTTGCCTCCATCCATGAAAAGTGTCAATAACAGTGACAAAATAAAATAAAATAATAAAATAAAATAATCAGAATGACCGACCACCAAGTGTTTCAAATGGTAAAAGCTCAAAATGAAGCAAAGTGGAATTGGAGAGGCTTTCAAGCAATTCATAACAGCCATGTTACTGTGTTGATCTTTGACCCAGAAACACTGCTGACCTACAGTACAATATAAACACACTGACCGCCTACATAGTCACATTTTCTTTTCTTCCTGAGCAACAATTGCACTTTTTCTCTGCAGTACTCCCTTAACATTTATCAAAACACCAGAGGAAATATGGAACACAATATAACAGCATCAGCCCTCAGGAATAAAGCTGATGCTGACAACAATAACCACATAAGCTACTTAAAATACAATAGAATTCAATACTAATATTTCATTTGCAAATAAATTGAGGCAAATAGGCCCTCAAARTGTGTGTCTCCATTCAAAAATGAATGAAAACAATATAGTATAACTTGAATGATTATATGTGCACAAAATATTCMCACTTTCTAATTTAAAGGTTGAAATATATTTTGCCAAACTAAACATTACCACTTAATTGGCTTCTTGCTTTAAGTTGTGGAGGTTCATTAACTTGAGAGTTTTTCTAAATATATTTTATTACTCCAGTGAAAATAATTTGTCTACTAAAAAAATCTGAACAACATAATGTCTGGGGCAACATCAAAAATGGACATCAATCAAAATTGTTCTAGTAAATTACATGGCAAGTGGCCAAATTCCCAACCAGTGTGGAGGACTTCAGTTTCATTAAAATGAGCTCAACCAACCCATGGAATTATTTAGAAAAGTTTCCCTAATATTTCAACAGSCAGCAAAGGGGAATAAAAAAGAACCATGGAGGAGAGTAAACATATATGAATATATGYATGCATGTAATATATTGTGGTGAGTTGACCCTGTCTGGATAATAAGATCCCACCAAAGCCACTCTCCTCCTCAGCAAAACAGGGGAGAAAATTATGACTAAATGCTCATGGGTCAAGATAAGAGTAGGGAGAATTACCAATTACCATTGCRGGCAAAACAGTCTTTACTTGAGGGAAATAATTGAATATATTAACACACAAATCAGAGTAGAACAGTGAGGAATAAAATATTCTAAAATACCTTTCATACTCYCATAATCATTGAAAGACTCTGTGTTTCAGCTCAACTTTATTTTATTTTTTTCTTCAAAGGATATTCTGCAGAAATACTTTACATCTAGAAAATGAATAGGGAAAATGAACACCTGATATTTTTTGTTGAGGAAATTATTAAGGTAGTAACACAAACTGGCTTTAATTTTAATATACAATAAAAATTAATTCATACAGTTTTATACACTGGAAAGCCATATTACATACATAGACTAAGCCATACTTTCTAAATTATCCTTTTTTTTTTCTAACAGTAGCACATAAAAGATTGCTTATGATTAGAAATGAGAGACAGATKAAGTTAATTGAATGTATTTCCTAACTGAAGTTATTCACTGAGTTATATAGATGTTGAGAATTCTAGCAACTGCCAGYAAACAAGGGTAGGATTAATCTTCCTTGGTTTCTAGTCACCCACTAGGCATGCATGCTTGAGCTAATAAACCAGGCTTTTCCATTGTCTGTGGAGTACCATCAATATCTACAGAGACCTATCATTGCCCCTTGGGCATTTCAAAAAGGGCAAAGAGTCATCCTTAGCGTGTTTCAATCTATTGTCTCAAAAAAGGATCACCAGCTGAGGTATAGACCTGTGAGCCTTATATACCTCAACCTAGGGCAAAAAACTGATAGAACAAGTTGAAGGGTAAGGAAAAAAAACCTATCTTAATAACAAAGATGGTTGAGATWTGGTGTTTTCTATAACTGCATGCATGGGCACTGTCAGAAGGAAAAGACTTGTTCATTTCCTACCTGGTTACAGTTCTCCTTGGGCTATAATCTGTCAAATGGATTTGCAGACACAGTGACCCAAATAAAATATATCTGAAAATGTCACCATTTTATTATTTAGGTAGAAATTCAAGTAAAATTGTGTTCAGTATATTTTTCACTTTAATTGCATCTTTAAGCTTTCATTAGATGCCAAATCCTGCAGCTCTTATTTAGTCGATATCCAGATATTTTCTTTTGAAGTCAAACATTTGGCAAAATACGTAGAGCCTGAAGAGATGGAATGAATACTCACAGATATTTCATAAAATGAAGATGCCAAAGGGATTTGTGCTCTCTTACCGTTTCAAAGGGACCATCAGTAGGAGCTGTAAAAGCCTTGGTTCTTATAAAACATTGGGATTTCTGCTGAAAGCGAAATGTCCTGTYTGTGAAAAACCCAGGAATGCAATCCTATTTCTATGGCACAGTGGCCTTCTCCGAAGTTATATTTGTATCCTTATGCTTGATTCCGGTTACTGCAGCATGAGTTCTGGAATTCCTCTGAATATCTTTACTACTAATRTCCCCTTGGAAGAACTATCATATATATCACACGGTTTTACTTTCCATTTTATCTAAGTTATAATTTTTAATATTCTGACAGCAATGGATGTTTATATTCCAGAGAAACGTTTACAACTCTAAGAGAGTTAAAAGTTTTCAATTTATAAGTTTTAAGGAAAAAATAGGAGGCGGAAAAAAAAAAAAAAAAAAGCTATTCTTCAATCCACTTTAGGATTTTCTCGAGAACCTCCCAGTCAAAAGAAAAATATTAAGTCACTTTCAATATCTGCCTCTGGAAAAGAGAAGTTTGTCTTGGTGGTTTACACGTRCCTGCGATACTGCTTATTTGTCCTTGAGAAATGTTTGACTTCTTTTATTGCGCTTTCAGAAACATTAAATCTTATGGTGCTATAAGTTTTCTATCGTTACTTTGACTGTGTAATTTATTCCATCTAATCAGTAAACCACAAATGTTCTCCAGTTTTACATCCTTTTTTTTGATCAGGCTCTAACACCTCAGCATTCCTTTAAAAATAAAATTAAAAAAAATCATCTTCATCTCAGCCCTTGTTTCTAAACCCTCCTTCTCAAATGTTCTGCTTGCTGCTTTCTTTGCCATCTGCTTTGCTTCTTCCCAATCTGAAAGAAGTTCATCCAYATTTTAGCCATTTCTCTTGGCTAAAGATTAGCTGTTGACTGTGCTCCAGGTTGCTCACAAACATTGCTTCCCTATTGCATATTTTTCTGATTATGACAAAAGTAATTTCTCTGATCTAGAGGTGGCAATAAAAAAGCAGGGTTTCTGTATCATTCACAAGAATAGTTTCACAGCCTTTGTTAACTTATGAATGAGTAACATAGCAGAGCTGGCTTAGCTTTTGCATTTAAAAAACAATGTGTTGGGTTTTTGATGTTTGGGTTTATTCTAAATGAACTACATTGGATTAATTGATGATGCAATTTGTCACCCAAATAGTCTGCTTTTGTGGTTAATAAAACTCTAATGGAAGATATCGCTTCATTGTTTTTTCTGGCTCACTCTACTTTCAAAATTCATTAATGTCTTTGAAAAATTAGTTTTCTCATTTTTTCACAGGACTATTTTGATCATGTTCTGGAAAGTAAAGTAAGTAGAGAAAGTACCAAATTCTTTAAAATTATCCAAATACCTCAGATCACTTATTCAATTTACTTGCTAGTATCCTTYATCTTTACCAGTCTGGCTTTCTTTAGCAGCATGAGAAAAAATTGTTATATTAAGTAATACTTATCAGCTTATTTAAAGAATGATATTTAAATAACAAAACAGAAATCAAGATTCAAAAATCTCTAAAATATTAAATATAATGCAGCARGATGTGGCAATAAAAAATTAAAGGGCTCCATGTTATAAGTCAAGAGCCAAGAGATGGCTACAGGTGATGTTTATTATTTCACTAATATTCCACTAAATTACTCAGAAAATTGTTGGGCAGTAAATGTGTTACCAGTACATAAGGCACAGTATTTGCAATCATCTTAAGCTATTTTAAGAAAAGGAGGTAGGAGATTTATGGAATCTTTTTAGACATTTTTAATTGTCTTCAACATGGTTATAAAATGTTGAAAATAATTAAAAGAAAGCTATCTAACCAGGTCATCATCCCATTTTTTTGTGATGTGGCTCAAGAGACTGAGTCCAGCAGTTGAGGTCTAAACCCTTTAGAGAAGAATTTTAGCAAATAGTATCAGACATCGCTATTTCATTTAAATTWAAAAAAAWATATATAAATATCATTTTCTTTATGCAAACAGCATCGTGTTGACGTGGTACTCTAAAGCCACAAATATTTTGAATACTGCTAATTGAATCATCTTACATTCTGGATTAATTGTTATGTATTTGATATGTATGCTCTGTAGAATGAATTAAATTTGAGCTCTTGACAATGCACACTGTCTGGGTCTCTACCTGATCAAATATGACTGCAGTAGAAACACTCTGCACTGATTCTATTGCTTGATTTATTGTTAACTATTTCTGGTTGATAGGATTATTTTAACACAATACAGCCTAAGATGACTGATTTTAAAACATTTAGTACAGTGTGTTACTGTGAGTGCATCTTCTGTAGATTTCAATGGAATGAGCAGTTTTATTATCCTCAATACAATAGCCAATAACACAACCCCTACTGCTATATCTACGTTGTGGTAATACCCACGGTGATTCATCTACCTGTATGTCTGCTGTATTATGACAAAACGACTTGTGATTAGAACTAATTGAATGTTTAAAACATTTAATTTTATACTTAGAATAAAATGAGGTAAGAATGCTTTGTCTGCTATTGTCATTCATTTGAATAAACTTTTTTTTGTCATTATCTGTTAGCTTACCCTATGATTCAATTGGTGCAGCAGTTCATTTTTTTGTCRTGTTTTCATTTTCAAAAACGTGTTTGAGTTACGCATATGCATATTTTCAATAAAATGAAAAGCAGTTCATGAACAAAAGCATTGCACAGCAAACTACATGTTCTGTTGAATTCACAAGTAATCTCAATTCTAAGCACCTGCCAAGATTAGTCTTTGAAATCACATCATGTTTTCTCTTGTGCACTTACAGTATAATAACCTTCCATAAAGTAAAACCTGCAACTCAGAAACCTAAAAGCCCTTACAGTTTAAACTGGTCTGTGGATAATTCACTTAGATTATGCTGATGTCATTTTCAAGAATGCCTGATTTGATACAAAGCTAGATTTATTTCTCAGACTCTGACTTTCCTGAAACACATAGACAGTAATAGGTAATTATTTTGGGGAAATAAAATTGTTTCCTTAGTGTAAATACGTGCGCTCTCAGTATAGTACATTCAAGTTTAAATCATGTTACTTCGCTCTTGAAGGAAGCTGTTCAAGCATTACTTACTCATCTCAAGATGATCACAGGTATTTTAATGTATACACTTAAAASAGTTGAGTAAGACATAGAAGGTGAAGTTGCTTTCTGGAAAACTACAAGGCCCTGTCATCTGGGCAAACCCATGGGGTAGGTAAATCTGTGCATACCGGACTGAAATGAATAGGAAAGACTGAGAATCAAAAAACTAGTGAGACTGAGGGCCTGCAGTTCATCAGTCACCATCACTTAAATGTATCTGAGATACAGGAAAATCACTTGCTGAATAGTCTGTTTGAATAAGAATTATGGACAGGTCTCATTGAGTCAGAGCTGGTGCTTAGTGGGTTAAATACGTGTTGGCCTAACAAGGCAAATGAAAGAGAGGAGAATTGCTATCTGGAGTTTCACTAATGTAAGAATTCTATTATTAAGTGACTGAAGAAAACAGTAACCTTGTTGAATGGTCCATGACTAAAGGCTATGGTAAAACAGAAGATTTGTGATAGAATCTCAGAATAGTTTGGATTCGAAGAAATCCACGAAATTCATCTAATCCAAGCCCCTGACATGGGCAAGGATATCTTTTACTAGACCAGGTTATTCAAAGCCTCATCCACCCTGACCTGTAACACTTCCAGAGATGGAGCATCCACAAATTCTCTGGTCTCACTACTGYACTTCTAGTGTCTCACTGCTCTTCTCATAGAAATATTTCTWCCTTATGTCCAAGCTAAACCTGGGCACTTCAGTTTATAACTGTTGCCCCGCATTCTATCACTACAGACTGTGGTTGAAAGTTTCTCTCCATCTGTCTTGTAAGCCCCTTTTTTTTAACACTGAAAGCCCACAGTAGCCTGTTATCCAGGCTGAATACTCCCCTCAATGTCTCCAGCAAAGACTGACAGTTGCTCATCAAGGCTATGCTATACATCAAATTTTAAGAAGGATGGGCATAGTTCCTTACCTGAGAACTGATACAATTTCTCAGACCATTTTTCACAGGAATCCATGTGAGGGAAACCAGTCACACCAGTCACTAGTGCCAGCTTGTTGCAGATGACACACCCTTTGGCTGGTGTATCAGGAAAAGAACATTGTTCTCACACCAGGGAATCTGGCAACTTAGTGATGAAGTTCACAGCAAAGTGATGCCTTCCTCACTGATCTTTTAACCCTGGCAGTAGAAAAGGCAATGTAGTCCAAGCAAAGCCAGGTGTCTGCTGTGATGGGTCACAATAGGCAGTAACAGCTTTTTACTAGTTAGAAAGAAGGAAAGAACAAATGGTGACCTGCAAAATACTTTTTGCCAAATGTGTCCCAGGTGAATAAATAAAGTTGTGTCCCAATTTAAGTGCATGTACTTTGGCAGAAGAGTGAACCACTAGAAGCTACAGTTGTATCACTCATAATCTTTCACTCAGCCTCATTTCAAAGGGATATTTTCTCCAATACAAATARAGTGTATTTTCACACTAATTTCCTTTCACCTTCTGTAGCATTGAGCATCTGTCCAGGATTTTCAAGCTCACATWATCTATAAATTATTCTGTTAGAAAATTATAGACAATAAAATAAATACTTTGATTTTTTGGTAGCTGACCAGCCATTTGAACATTTATTTACAGTCAATAAAATGGGAATGAGAGCTCAGATTCGCCAGTAATAACTGTTTTCAACAAATGCTAAAGAAGGAATGAGTTTGCAGAAGGAAGGGAAGGGAAGGGAAGGGAAGGGAAGGGAAGGGAAGGGAAGGGAAGGGAA
>NW_026623380.1:758863-821115 GCF_030028575.1 Malurus melanocephalus
TGCAATAATTTGTACTTTTGCTTCCTGTGTATTAAATACAAACAAAATTGACAGGTAACTAGTATTACAAAATAACATTTTTTTTCATCGCTGCATTTACTTTCTCCTTATCCAAAGTCATATAAAACTTTTCAAAACAACAAAGAAATTTCAGTTATATCTGCAATAGTGTGTTTACTAGACATTTGACCCTGTGTGGACAGTTTTATTAGTCACAGTAACAAGGAACAATATCCCTGGGCTATTTAAAATGTTAAAAAATTTCCCTAGAATTTATAAACATTTGATTGATAGAAACACAGCAAATCGGCACAGGAGTTACTGATGAAATCTCAAATAGGTTTTAGTATCACCAGCCCTTTTAGCTGATGCTCTTGCATGCAATGTAAGAAGATTAATGCAGTCAATATGGGAAATGTTTGAAAGCTGTCGATCACATATTCTGCCCTATATATTAGATTATCTAAACTATATATTAGAGGGGTTGACAGAASCCATGTATTCTGCTGAGTTTCTGGTAGAAGTGTTGCTGTTACTCTTCTGTTTGATCACACTTCCACCCAACACTATTTGCACTGCTCAATGACATAACTACAACTGAGAAAGACCTCGGGTTTAAGATCCAGTGTGTATTTTCCTTCAATTCCAGTGGGTTGGTTTGATTATGCAATTTGGAAAACAAGCTTCAGGGTGTAAAGAACAGGCCAGTTTAGATGATWTAGACTGGGACTACTTGTGAGCTTTGGAAACTGAAGCACAAAGAGACCATGACCCCGAACTGTGATAAGGGTTAAACCSCTTCATCACTTGCTTACTCAGACTCCCCTTCAGTACTTTCTGAATAATAAAATCAAGGCAGCTTGTCTTCTCTCTCAAGGCAGGAAACTTCTGTTTCCTATTTTTGTACAACACATAGAAGGGCACCTGTGCCTCAGAGATGCTATCTAGATATGAGTAATGAATGATAAGGAAGGCAGAGAGCCTGGGCAGCATACTCAAGCATCAAGAAAATGAAGCATTATGTGATATATCTAACATCATGTCCTTCCTCTAAATTACTCCAAAAAACATCTCTGTATATGGCTCACAGTGTGTGCACAGAATTACCTAAAAGCCACTGAAATACTGGGGCAAATAACAGTTTATAGTATATTTCATCCCTTATGACCAGTATTGTAGTGTTTTAAGCAAGTTCTTTTCCGTAGGTGCTACTCCTGTTTTGAATAGCTCCATTTGCATAATAGTTTCCCCATCTACAGGTTAAATGCAGATGAACCAAGAATTCAATRTAAAAGAGCTTTGACATACTAACCTAACTGAAGTGAGGGTTTCATTAAATACATGAAAATAATAAACAAACTAAAATATATTTAGTTACTAAAATACAAAAAAGAAAAAAAGAAGAGAGTTTGCTTTCTTATTCAGACTACATAAATGACAGACAGTTCCTTCTCCATTAAATTTTTGAGAAAAAAGAATTTACAAGTGTGCAATCATTCCTTCACATTGATCCTCTAAGGTCAATTCAAATGGGTAAATACCCTCTTCTAGTTTTCATTTCTGCTAGAAAGAATATTTCCAATATGGTTTGGGGTTGGTTTTTAGTGAAGGGGGAAACATCTCAATTTTATCCATGGAGTCAAAATTTTATTGACGCTTTAGTTATGTCAAAGGATTTAAATATTTGCACAGTGCTATTTATCTTTAGTGCCTTTCTTTTTATGTGTCAGAGAGCATGGCTAAATACATATCCAAGGGTTGAAACTATAAAAGTAAAGTGAGAAGGACAGCAAGATTTGGAAAATATGTGGAAAACAAATAACTATTACACCAAGATTAACAGCTGACTCATAATGAGGTGTGAAAATTAAAAAGATTTGAGAAAGATTGCTCCAAGGAACCAATCCATGATTCCATGAAGAACTTAAAATGTCATATTGGTCCCTTTTAACAATTTTCTTTTTCACTGGATGAGGTGAACTCACTACTTCATCACACACATTAAAAAAACCTTGGAATAATTCCCCTACAAAGTCAAAGGAACAACATCTTTCTTGTTTCAATATGAAAATAGTTAATTATGTATTGAGTATTTAAATACTCTTTTACCTTAGTTGAATTCCTACAATCATGTAAGTTTCAGAGCAAGCTGTGAAAGATTTATGTAATGTTGCATATAGAAGCTTTCTYCAGCTAATTACGTTCCTAATATCACTTGGGTGAGAAGCGGAGGGAAGAAAAGAAGGTGAGGAAAAGGAAAGTTTTCCCTACAGTAGACCTGACTTTACTGGGAAAAAGTTTCAAAGCTGTTTTTAAATCTGTATCTACAGAAGTAGGTATCTCTAGAGTTTCCAAACCTTTATGTTGAAATGGGTTGTTAGGCAGTGCCTGAATATCATTATTTTGAAATAGCATTAGCAAAACATTTTTCCCGCTATCCCAGACTAAACAAGTTTTCTATATCAAAATGATCCTTTTTTATGAAAACTGAGRATATTTTTACATACTCTTTTTAGCAGTTAGATCGTATCTTGGTGTAATCAGCCTTGATGTAAATCTAGTTTACCTCTCAAAGGACAGTGTTATACTGAATAAAAAATTGCATAGACTCTGGTTTCCCATACACAGTTTTAAAAATAATGRTAAAGAAAATTATACAGAACTATGCTGTTCAGGCAGACTTCTAATGAATCCAAGTGATTGATAGGATTTTCTATAAACAAACAGCCACACAGAAGCCATAAAAAGGAAAGGAGGATTCATAGAATAGCATTATTCTAATCCCAAGGAACTAATTCTAGTGATGTACTRCAACAGCCGCTGTGTAGTTCCATTCACCCAAACCAAGAAAATATACTGCAGAGACCACTCAAAAGTTTAGTGCTACCTTGCTGTGCTTTACTGCAAATCAATGTAATATGCATTTCTAGTGCCAATATTAGGATTTTGTTGGCAGTGGTATAGGTTTGCCAGTGTTATGATTTAACCCCAACCAGAAACTCAGGCCCATGCAGCTGCTCCCTCCCTTCTCCGTGRCTGGATGGGGGAGAGAATCAGAAGGGTAAAAGTTAGAAAACTTGTGGGTTGAGATAAAGACAGTTTATTAGGGAAAGCAAAAGCAGGACATGCAAGCAAAGCAAAACAAGGAATTTATTCACCACTTCCCATGGGCAAGCAGGTGTTCAGATATCTCCAAGCAAGCAGGGCCCAATGGCACATGCTGATGACTTGGGAATTAAAAATGCCATCATTCCCCTTCCTACCTTCCTCTTCTTCTCCCGGCTTTATCTGATGAGCACRACAGCGTGTAGTCTGGAACATCCCTTTGCTCAGTTGGGGTCTGTCTGTCCTGGCTGTGTCCCCTTTGYATGCAATGCCAGCCCATTTGCTGGTCGTGTGGAGCGAGGAGCAGAAAAGGCATTGGCTCTGTGTAAGCCCTGCTCAGTAATTTCTACAACATCCCTGTGCCATCAACACTATTTTCAGCAGAAATCCAAAACAGTCCCACACAAGCTACTCTGAAGAAAATTAACTCTAACCCAACCAAAACCAGGGCACTCAGTTCGCAAAAGAGATGGAAAACCAGTTTCTCTCAATTCATGGGAGGTAATATGGCACATTTCTTTCTTCATCTAGAATTTCTAATCCTAGTGGAACATTTTTACAGTAACATAATACAAAACAATCCATGACTGCATTTTCTGTGTGAGCACAACCTCTTTCCTTGTCCTCTATTTATCTTCCCCAGAATATAACTTTTCTTCTTACTTYCTTTCCATCCACCAGACATTACTGAAAACTTTTAAGCTTTAGAAAATTGCCACATTTTAATTTCAAAACTTATCAAAAAAGGGGTAGACAAAGCTTTTGCAAAAAGCTTCAGAATATATGTAATTTTTGCAAATCTCCATTATGTATGCAGTTTGATTAGAATGCACATCCTGGACTTAAACACATCTATAATGCTGCAAGAATTATGTGGGTTTTAGTGTTATAGCATAATAACATATGTTTTTTAATTGGTTAGGCATTTTAACTATCACTCTCTGCTCTTCTCTAACAGCACTTGTTGTGGAGATGCGTGATTGACACAACCAGTAGTGACATATGACAGCAGAGAATGTGGGCCTGGAGGAGTGGGGGAACAAACAACAGCTACTTGTCAAAATTGCRTGATCAAAGTAGCCAGAGGTTTCAGCGACTTCTGTTAAAAGAAAATAAACAGAAAAGAAATAAATGCATAGACACACAGAGGTCTGCAGTTAGAATTTGCATATGCAAAATGTAACAGAGGAAAGAAATTGTTTTTAATGCCTTGTTTCTCTACAGTCCTATGTGGTAGAACAAATTCCTTATGAGGTAGTTATCTATATAGTTTATGCAATTAYGAAACTGAATATCTTAATAATTAATGAGCTCTTATTCCCCCACATCTGTGAAACATCTGTTTCCTTTTATTGGTGTCTAATACAAAAAAACCAAGCAACTTCTCCAGATAAAATTATCAGGTCAATGTCATGTGAAACACCATAAAAGTGGTTTGGGTTTTATTAGTAACAATCAAGCACTATATGATAGAGAGATTGTAAAATGGATTTARAAAACATTAAAAACATGACATAGTTTTTAAGGCTTGACAACCTGTCAGATTAGCAAGCACAGAAAYGATGAGGACTGCTTAATGGATACAATTACAGAAACAAGTAACAAGTATATTCCAAGGGATTATTCCCCAGCAGTGGCAGTGTAACAAATAAAGCTAATTACATATTAATAGGTTTTAATAATTAAAATGGACTTCTAGCATCAACTGACCTTGCATGTAATACAGTTTATGGAGACTTTTATTCTCTGTGTCACATTGGGTTTTCTTACATTCAACCAAAAGTCTTCAAGGATCAAAGAATGCACCCCAAGATACTACAATAATTAACTGCAGCAGGCATTTAGCTTGCAAGCAGTGGCCCTTGATCTGCTTTCATATTTTACTGAAATCTTTAATAAATTTATTATTTTCTCCAGGTGACTTTAAAAGGTGCATTTGGTTACTTCCTAACCTTTCTTTATTAAGATAAATAAGATTTGGAGGCTACAACAAAGACACAGAAAGGTTAATTATAAGAACTTGTAGAGACAGGACGGGAAAGAACGGATTCAAACTGAAAGAGGGCAGGTTCAGACTAGATATTAGGAAGATATTCTTYACTGTGAGGTTGGTGAGACACTGGAACAAGTTGCCCASAGAAGCTGTGGATGCCCCATCCCTGGAAGTGTTCAAGACCAGGCTGAATGGAGCTCTGAGTAACCTGCTCTAGGGAAAGATGTCCCTGCCCATGGGAGAGAGGTCCCTTCAATCCCAAACCTTCTCTATGATTCCCAAATCTCTCTGTAAGACACATTTTAAGACACTGGGGTTTCTTTATCCGTATAAATGGCAAAACTGTGACTGCAATGAATCTGTACAATTAGGCAAATTATAAGTTTTAAAGAGCACTATTGCGTGTCTCAAACATCGTCAAGGCCACAAAAGAAACTTGCCTTGCTAATTCCAGGCCTGGYGGAGGCAAGTGTGAAAAACCTACTCCAAAATTCTCTTTGCATTTAAACACCACAACAGCTATCAAGGTTTATTCAGAAACACGCAACTCAGGGCAACTGAGTTTTTCAGGATACTTTTGGGTTAGTTAGTGTCTACATTTAATTTATTTTCCTTTTGTTTGAGGTTTTTTTTTTTTTTTTTTTTTTTTTTTTATTTTTTTTTTTTTTTTTCCTTTTTGCAACATCTTAAAGGATATATCCATCTACTTCCCAAAAGATTTTGAGAACTGGAACAGTAATAGCCCAAAACTATTAAAGTCCTTCCTTTAAACTCATGTAATGGTAACAAGAAAGCAATTTCACGTCAAGCAAACTCTATTTCAAATTACACAAAGTGAGGATAGTCAAAATGGTTTAATAATTTCTAGTTTCTAATTTCTTGTACTAAGCTTGACTGTATTGGCAAAATATTCATATCAAAATGCTTATGCTAATGAAAAAATTAGTTCCAAGCCTTTAATTTTTATAGCATAATTGCCAAATGACAAAAAATGTGGAATTCACATATAAGTCAGTTAAAGCATGAAGGACTCAATGTTCTTAAATTAGAGAATGATAGCAATAATACCTCTCATTTTTATAGCAGCTTTGATCTTGGAATATCAAGAAGTGTAATAAATATTACTGATTCCTTCAAAATAATTCATGCAGTAAACTTGCAGATTAGAATTCAATAAATTGACAGTAAAGGTATCAAAAATCTTGACATGGAGGCATACCCAATGAGAAAATGAAGTTCCCCTGGTTTTGTTAGAGTAGTTCTTAAACCATACACTTGCAGGAAGTTTCTCTAAAGTGTTATTGATGTGACTAAGACCATAGCCACATGTGATACTGAGAATGGGCTTTAAYTGAGGTTTAATTTTCAACATTCATATGAAGGATGATTGCTTTACACACAGGAAAAAAATATTCTGTGGACATAAGGCTAGTTGAACTGCAAATTCTGCTACATTTAGTTGAGTAAAAAATGTTTATGATACATTGCAGATATCTAAATCTGAATAGATTCCATTTAAAAGATTGCATAACTACACTCACTTTGGGCTTGCCCTGTATTATTCATATTTTTTCATTCTTTTCCATTTGCAAGCAAACTGTTAGCAACTTTCACATATTTACATGCAGCAGACCAATATCAAATTCACTTGCAACTCTTAAATGTCATCAGTGATCCTTTTGGAAGGAACAAAAGGGTAATTTGTATAAAGGGTAATATCTCCCTTGATGTTGTTTTATGACATGTCACGACCTAACTGAAAACCATAATTATCTTTAGGGAATAACTGTAATCTTTTGATTAATAGGCTTTCATGATTTGGAACTGCCCGAAATTTGGATTCACATTTAGATCTCTTTTTCAGAAAAATAAATCACTGATAATAATACTGAGTCCAAAGGATCAAAACAAGTTTAAATTCAGTCTACTAGATATCAGAATAGAAATAATCTTTCTTGATATTTTTTAATGGCCTTCTTTCATTTTCTTTTTTTTTTTTCAAGGAAGTAAAATCTTGCAAGAAAAGAAGTCATCTGTTATCACATGACTGAAGAAACTTGCAAACTAGAGTATGAAAATTCATCAACTGATCTAAAGAATGGGTTGCATGTTGTCTCTTTGGCTGATGAAGTTATATACCAAGAGGGCTTCTGGTTTTGTTTTGTTTTGGTTTGGTTTGGTTTGTTTTTTTTTGTCAGGGAAAGGTCAGTAATAAATGTAATCAGTGCATTCTGTACTTCATCTATTGGCACATAACCTCACCAGCTGAAGTGAAAGAAAAGGCTAATGATTCTAGAAATTTTGAATTACTGTCATTCCACACTCTTCTCATTCTCCCAGAAATGGAAACTTAATCAAAGCCCTAATGACAAGTCCCAGACATGGTAATAAAGGCAATCTGAATCAGAATGGCGATGTGCTGTCTTCAAACAAAAAATTCCAAATCCATTCTGCACAGCTTTCCTCCTGGAAATTCCCTGCTGTAATCAGGGAAATATGCAGAGACAGCTKTTAAGGAACAGTGTAGGCATCTATTAATTATATTCTTTTTTCTGTGGCTGCACTTGGAATTCTTCAAGGAGACTGTGAAATTCTTAAATGCACACAGCTTCTGTGTTTGCAAAATACTAATAGCACATATGAAAATCAATGAACATAGCTTCTTATACTTAGAAAGATAACAAAATATGAATAGTAATACCTGGATTCAATTTTTGCCAATTTACTAGTTCAGATTGAAAAAAAATTGAAACATTTTAATGGAACATKAAAGAATAATCTTCTTCCAAACACMTCTTTTTCTGTATTTCTTCACAGCTAGGTGTTGATCTTTTTTCAGTAATTTTTGGAGCTGAGTTAATATGTAGACGTTCAATGCATATAAGTCTCCTTACTACCCTGYTACATTTGTGTCTTCTGATCTAAAAAGTAGTGATGCTTTATCTAGTTAAAATATACACCTAAGTAACATACAGTTACAATTGACCCAKGGAACTGATCACACACACACATTAATTTCACCCGAGAAACAATATTCAGTCTCATGTCATACATCCACTTTCAAAAGTGACCTCAAACGTCTCTTTTGCCCCAGTAGTCTGTATCAGGTTTTCAATGAAATATCATGCTTTCTATTGTGCTTCATAGTAAAGATAAGATATTTTTGGTGATTTTGTTTTCTAACATGCAGGAGCTAGAAGAAAATTCATGTGTTTCAACTTTTATTATTTAAAGGATCAATTATATCAGACTCAAATTAAAGTGAAGAGGCTTTAACATGTTCATTAATATTGTTTTCATTATGCTTTTATTATTATTGACTTTTCTTACTTTTTCTGACTTGGTGGAGAATGCTGAAGAATTACAAAATACAAAGAAATATTAAAAATAGTAAAATGTAGACTATTCTCATGAAGTATTTTCCTCATTTTTATGTCTTCTCTGGTCTGATGACATCTATTTGTTAATTAGATGTATAATTCTAAGAACTGAATACATGGGACAAATACTCATATTTTAAAGACCAAATTTCATATTCCTTAACACAGACCTAAAACTTGCTTTCATGAACATCCTGCCAATAAGCTTATTCAATGAAATATTTACAGACATCCAGCACAAAGGGGATGCAAACTCAGCTTAAGCATACTTCCATCTCTTATTTAAGCAAGTACATAAAGACAGTTTTCAAGGTATTAAGCAAGCTGTACAAGTCATTGACCTATATAATTCACAAAACAGTACCAAAGCAGACTTCTGTCAGCTGCAGATAGACTTGTTAACCAGTCCATCACATCCTCAGCGAGAATATCAGTCTCAGTGTATAGTAGGACTATCTGACAACAACAACCCTGTCATGCTAATTGCTAGACTAAATTTTATGTTAGCTTTATGTGGAGATAAATTATTCAGAGCAAATAACTTGGATCACCATGAGCTGGCAGTTTAGAGAGCCTTAGGGAAGATATTTACTGAAATTAATTTATGCTTTAAGAATATGAATGGTCAATCAGAAAAATGTGTACAATATAAGCTGTCTTAAAATATTCATTTTTATTTTGGGGTAAAGCTTATGCATCAATTTTCATTTTACTTTTGTGTGTAAGTAAGGAGTCATCCAGAATGTGCTTATAATATAATCCCTAAAGGCATATAATTTAAAAAAGACAATGTTGGTATTTCATTTAAGCAATTTTCTCCTTATCTCTTTATACCATATAGATAACTTAACAGTTAGACCACCATGGGATATTTTTGATTTTGCGGGGACTCTGACATGTCAATATATAATATCTAAATAATTAACTGATTAAAGAAACAAGACACTACTTTCTTCTWGACAAGCTCAAGTACTTAAATGAGAGAATATAATTAAGTTATTGATAATACAGACCAAGTAGTCCAACTATAATAAATTGCAACCCCAATGTTCTCATTCATAGAAAATAAAATCTATTATTTATATATCTGAAGTGATAAACTAAGAAAGTTTTTMATTAAAATATTAAAATAGATTTTCATACAGTATGATTTTTATATAAAGCACAGTTAGATTTTGTGTAGTTCACATTGCCCACTGCATCACTGGGAACAGTTAACTTCCACATTCTGAGTGAGGTTTCATYACATTGCATTCTTCCTCAAAAGGCAGCTTCCACAGTTCACCTCAACCCTCAAAACTCAAGCACTCAGTCTGACTTGTAACATCCCCTCGTCAGGAACTTCTGAGAGCTGGAACAAAGAGATAAAGACTTCTCAGAAGTATGCACCACGTGATCACTTGGCCATTAAGCACACAAAAGATGCACATTTTCAATCTGGATATCATATCTGAGGGCTTCCAGTTGGAAGCACTGTAAAAGTCTTGCTTGTTTTCTCCTTTAGAGCATTATTCTCCCATAAATGGATTCTTGATACTGAAAGACCTCACTTTACCTTCTGTTTCCCTTGCCATAAAGATTTAATTCATCTTTATGTTGCACTTATTCTAATCAGCTCAATTTTGGCTCAAATTTTTGTCCCTGACAGAGCCTTATTAAATAAACTGGTAGAATTTAATATAATTTTACTGTAAGAAAGAAATATACTACAGCTTCCGTACAAGATTTAAGGAATGCACTTTTTCTTTTTACATCCTCTCCTCTCTGATGTGTCTGATTAACATTTTAATTGTATACCTTAATCAGTACATCCTCGGTTATAGCCTGCTTGGCTCTTAAGCAACTTTCTAAATGTACATGTACATTCAGTAGGAACTTGGAAAACAGGTAGAGATACAAAATGTGCTACACACCCAGTTGTGCACCTGGATGTGACTGGAATTGTCAAGGTTTTCTTCTGCTTATGACCACTTTACGCAAAGTAGTTTGTAGTCTGTGTCTTGAGAAGAGCTCAAATCAGTTTTTGACCACCACTAACACATGCTATTATAGCTAATTATGCTCAGAGCACCAGTCACACAAATTTTTCCCCAAAATCTCTGGTGAAATAACATCTGGTAATACACAGAAGTAGTGATAGGTATGTAGCTGAATTTTGTGCTCAATTTGGACTTACAGATTAGTGATTAGAGCTTATGCTCAAGGTGGAAAAGTACTAGGTTTTGTGTCCTTCTAAGTCTCTAAATACGTCCCCTGAATTCAAATCTTATGTTTTTACTTTCCCAAGGGAAAAAATTTAGTCATCCATCTGGGAAAGAAGGAATGTGCATTCTCAATATTTGCTAAATCTGTAGAATCACACAGACAGATATGAAATCTTTCAGAATAATATGGAAGGCAGAAGAGGAGTCAACACGTGGTGACCAGATAATTGAACTCCTAATGTGGGAACAAGAAAGTAATTAAATCTGTTTCTGCTTATGTGTTTCTCTTTTCATAATATACAAATTAATACAAATAGAAAGTCATTCTCTTTGATGAATGGTCCCATCACTGTGTTAAGAGTCTAGGAACTTCTTATCTCTCTCATCCCATAAATCTCCGGTTCTTAGCAGTAGTGTCAAATCTCTGTCAGAGGAGCTGGAGAGAAATCTTCCTTCCTTTCCACTGGTTAAGCCACTCTCCTGGGAAATACATGTTTGAACTGCCTGGGGCTGAGGAAGCCACAGAAATAAGATCTGTTACATCTTGAATGTGTGCTCTAGGCTATCATATGAAAGGTGGACAAGTCTAACACTTCCAGATACATTTCAAAGGACACAGACAGGGGGAAAAACTAGTTCTCCAAAGAAAGAATATCAGCCTAAAAGAAGAAAATTTCACCCTGTTAATTGCCATCTTAAATAATGAGTGAATTTTGGGCAGTTAAGAAAATGCCTGGGTTCCTTCTGCTGTTTTCTATCCAGTAATTTTTGTGTTTTCCTCCTTACTGTGCTGGATAGTGGAAATGTTCCTAGTGTTGAATTCTTTCCCTAAAGTGTATATGGAAGATTAATAGCTGATGAAAAATGATAAATTTTATTTTGGGAGATAGATGGTTGCATACATATATGGCCCTCTCTCATTTCCCTAGCATGGTTCTGAGATTAGTTTTTTCCTTCCATGTGCATTTTCTCATGAGTCTGAAGAATTCATAATCCAACTCTTGGTTCACTCTCAGTACTGATCCACTAGAGTAGCTAACTGGTTCCTCTGCATAGAGATATTTAATTGGTTGCTATTCTAACAAAAATTATATCATATTTGGTATTTACAGAAAATACACAATATATAGCAGTTAGAGATGTCCTGTCTCTGGCATTCTCAATGTTTTAAACCAGATTTCTGATGTTCCATGAAGTCTGGTTTGGTGGCAAAATGCTGAGTAATMGTTCAGTAGGCTTCCAAAAGATTTGAAAACAGGGCTACAGTTTATAATTATTTGTCCTGGTGTTTTCATAGAGTCACAGAATTTTAGAATGTTAAGGATTGAATTAATAATTATAAAAACCAMAACCAAAAAAGAGAGAAACAAACCACAACATAAAAAGGGTATGTTATTATCCCTACTTCACTAAGAAAGGCTCAAAGAAAACTAAACACTCTATTTTATAGAAAAATCATGTTTGATTCATAACCACCATTGAAAAAAATTTTTCTAAGTTTTAAGCAGAAATACATGCRAAACCAAACCTTATGAGTCATGGACTTGAAGCGTTAAGGCCCTTTTTATTCTCCAGTTTTTCTTTTCTAAATTGTTTAATAATATGAGTGCTAAGAAATTCTGCTTTTCATAGTTCCATGAAATAGTTCAAATATGAGCAAATGTGTGAACATGAGCAAAATAAGATCAGTCATCATGAGCAGGACAGCCGTGATGCAGCTGTGTCACTACACAGTACTGAAAKCATCTATGTCAAATATTTGTTTTGCTCTTGGTCCTGAACACTTCCTTTATGCAAGAAAAATATACCCAAAAAAATTTAAAAATAGATTATTAACCGAAGAAAATATGTACGCTAAAATAATAACCTGATTGTGAAATTGCCTAGCTCTTTTCAAACCAACAACTCCTTCTAAATTTTGTGCATCCATTTACAATGGACATAGCTGTAATTAAATGAAAATGAAATAACCATGATCCATATATGTGATTGGTGTATCTATATTCTAGGCAAAAACAGTTTTCACCAAAAGCAAATATAGAGTTACAAGTGTGAAGTTATTAAAGGCAGCCTGGCCAGAATGTGAATGGTACAGCTTTAGTCTGTCTRCACCTCCACTCCAGCATGAAACCTCTGAGTGCTATGTGAGATAGAATACCTTATTTCATTTTGAAATGCCAAGAAAAAAATTGTTGAAGAATGATTTTTCAAGATTAAATGTATAACTCTCAATAAAAACAACTTCAGAACAAGAGGGGTTTTAATATAAGCCTGTCTAAGGTATTAAAAAAAGCTATTCTGTAGGCATCATTCTCAAATATTTTCTTTTTACCCATTTTCACACACCTTTGTTCAAGCACGGTATCCACCAAGTGCTGGAGTTAATTATTTAAAAAGTTGACTACTGAGTAAAGACACTCCTCTATTCATGGATTTTTTTTTTTTAAAAAAAAAAAAAAAAAAATTAAAACCAAAGTGCAGAAAGCTGTCCTTTCTACAACACTTAACATTATGTTTATTACAAGTATGAAGCTACAATATAAAATAAGAAAAAGACCATTTTTTTTCAAGTTAGTTGGTTAACATCAATGGGTCCTTGCAGGGGATGGAGTTTTTATAGACATGGTCAGCCAGTAAGCTAGAGGGAACACAAAACTACCTGTCTGGCATGGTGATATTACCTGGTCAGAAGTCATCAAATCATGAGAGCAGCTGGATGTTAAATGAAATCCTACCAGGAATTTGTAGATCGTGATCACCCCTACGGATTGTTCAGCAGATGATTTCTGACAAGTCATCAAAGCTACCCTTCTACTGAGGCCACTAATATCACCTAGTTTTCACTCAGCTTGAAAAGCCCAACTGAACATCCAAAATTTGGTAAAGCTATAAGCATTTCACAATAGTGACTTGCAAAAGTAGGAGCAGGCAGCCTAAAAACATGGCAGTGTTATCATCCTCACATATGACCCAAATATTCACAGGCATTTATACTTCCAAAGTATTTTTTGCTTTACAATACTTTTTTTCTATGTTTTCCTAATAAAGTAATTTCATATATATATATATAAATACTGGAAAGCAGAGATTTAATGCAATTTGTTTTGATTCTTTAATTTTTGCACAGTTCTGAACATGTATGTGTGGAACAAGTGAAGTAAGTTGTCCAAAGGAAATAGAGGTTTGGATCAGTTTCTCWTTTCCAATAATACTGTTGATTCCAGGTGTATACAATTCCTAACACTCCAAATGAGTAATTTGAACTGGGCAGGGGCACATCCTTTCTTTGGACAGCTAGACTTTCCATCTGTATTTGATGTCTACATCTGAGTTTATTGTCTAGATTTCATTATTGAGAATAAAGAGAAAGGTGGAGTTAAGAAGCAGTAACATAATTAATTTAAAAATAGGCATATAAAATTATTCCTTTGAACYGAACCCTGCAGAATTCTGTTTCTCTTCACAAATAATAGAGACCTCAGTTCATCTGCACTAATGACATGATCTGTAAAGGAGGGTTATAAAATAATTTGTGGTAAATTGTGCTCTAAATTGGGATTGTTGAATTTTCTCCCATTAGTAAAATAACAAGTTGTCCTTCAATCTACAAACAGCCACTGCTCTTCTCTCACTCTCTCTTACTAAAAGTCTCTCCAATCACACTTTTCACTCCTTTAATTTTCAATAAAATACTGTTTGTTCCAAAGGCACTGTATAGTTTTAGACATTAACCTGTTGGAGTGAGTCCAAAGGAGGACCACAAAGATGATCAGAGGGATGGAGCACCTCTCCTATAAGGAAATGTTTAGAGAATTTGGAGAATTCAGCCTGGAGAAGAGAAGGCTTTGGCTCCTAAGTGCAGTCTTCCAGTACCTTAAAGGAGCCTACAAGAAAGATGGAGAGGGACCTTTTTATATGGTCAGGTAGTGACAGGACAAGGGGGAACAGCTCCAAACCGGAAGGGAGTAAGTTTAGATTGGATATTAGGATAGTGAGGCCCTGGCACAGATTGCCCAAAAAATGGAATGTCCCATGCCTGGAACTGTTCAAGGTCAGGTTAAATGGTGCTCTGAGCAACCCAGACTAGTGAAAAGTATCCYTACCCTAGCAGAGGGATTAGAACTAAATGATCTTTTAGGTCTCTTCCAACCCATTCTACAATGTTATGAGTCTTTCGCACCTTCATTTTTCAGGTCATAATATCACTAGCTTGTGCTTTTCTCTCTTAAGGGAGTTATTCTGATCCTTTGTATCACTTCCACATAATATTTATTTTGTTCTTCAAGTTCATTTGGAGTGAAAGACAAATTTACAGTCAAATGTTTCTTCATCTAAATGCAGAACTCAACATAGCCAGCTCTTCGCGAGCTAATCACCCAGATCAGCTGATCTTACTTCAGTAAGATAGTTTCTAAACTTTTTTAATACTTTCTAGTTTCTAAACTATCTATTATTCTTTACGACAAAAAGCAGCCAATACACAAATTAGTCTGAACTGAATGCTAATCTCTGCTTACAGAGACAGAAATATCTTAGGATTTCATTACTATHATTTCCTCAGTTCCCTCCCTGTACAAAATAGCACTGCTACAGGGAAGGTAAAAGATGCTTTCTATCTTCTCTCTACTGTACTTCTTTCAAGAACAGAGGAAAGACAGATATCTGTCACACAGCATTATTTGGCTGTTTGAAAATATCAGAGGCTCTTGTCACTTTGCATTTAGGGCAATCCAAAGTTTTTGGTACTTTAAAAAGTAGAAGTTAGAAATGTGTCAGCATTTTGAGAGTTTTATTACAATTTTGTTTCCTTTAAAAAACAATAAGATTTTACATAGTACTACATTGTCCACAAGCACAGTATAAAACAAACCCAGCAGAAAAATTCTTCATTAAAGACTTAACTATGATTTCTATAATTATCGGTAGTCAACAGGGTACTAAAAAAAACAGAAATATGAGATATGCCTCTTTTTTCAATATGATTATGAATAAATTGGCATTGGATACATTGATATAATTTACCTAAACTAGGATAATGCCCAACAGAAATGATCATGCTATAACAATTAAAACTATACACATATTTCACATACTATATTATAATTGTGTTAAAATTTCCTAATTGCTAGAATTTAAACCATAACTAAATAGAAAAGCATCAGCAAATCAACTTTTTCCCCTGGAATGATGTAGTAATCCATGCTTTTCTCAGTGCCAGCCTACTTTTTACTAAATGCATAGAGAAAAGAAAGGACCAAAATTATTGCAAGAGACATGCAGGATGGACAAAATCATCCATAGAATTTAAAGAATGGGAAATATAAAACAGATAGTTAATCTGATAGAATCCCACCTATAATTTCCAAGTTGGAGTATAGCATCTTCCAAATCATCATATTGAATTAAAAATTAAACTACCTATATAATTGTATTATGTTACATAGTCATTCTTGGATAATCTGCTGCTCTTTGCTGTGCCAAGCACAATATAACATCAATGGTCATCCCTTTCAAAGCAGTTGTAATATTTGTTTTGTGGTGTGTTCATTTATGATCTCTAGAAGCATTATTGTGCCATTTAATTTCAAAACTTGTAAGTATGATTGTTTTCTTTTTTTTTTTTTATTTGATGCATAAAGACACATCATATATACACCTTCAGTAGTGTGACTTCTAGGGCTAGCAAAATTTTTATATTCATATATTTATAATATATTTATTATATATCTCCCTCTCAAATTACTAAGTAACAGCTATGCCAGATTAATCCTGCTTGTGAGCTCCTGGGATAAATCACCACACAACATGAAATGCTAGCTCGTAAGCCTTTTCCATTCAGTCCTTCACACTGTAATGAGATGCTTCTTTGTCCTTAAAAGATAGTTGGAAGTGTTCTGATTGGACTATGCTTGTCTCAGTATTCAATAACTTGTWCTTGACAGTATTGCTTCTGATAAGAGCTACAATGATGATAACAGTGTCCATGCAATGATTACAAGCTATTAATGCAATTATTTAAAACTGAAAAAGTTTACAGACTTCCACAACAACAGCAACAAAACAGACATCAGTAGATTTCACAATTGTTAAATCAGTAAAATTCACAATGAGTCCCACAATGGCTGGTGTTGGAATCTAATGTTCATATGAATTGTGGACACCTAGTAAACCTGTTGTCTCATAGTAAATGAGTTTTCCCTGTTTGTAAAGCAAGAGGGCGAAAATACTGAAAGGTTTGCAGAAGAATATTGTATTCATCTAATTTAGAAATCTGAATAAGGGATACTGATTTTCACTCCGTAACATTAAATAATAATTTTAACTTCTCAGAAGAAARGATGTTATGGGAAATACTTCAGAAACCACATCGCATTAGTGAACTTAGTTATTTAAAATTTAGAATACTTCTTTTTGTTACACACTGGGATGTGCATCAATAATTTCTTTCGTTATTGAGTTTACACAACATCTAAAATATAGTAGATTTGGGCAAAATTATATAAAATTAATCAAAACTGCTAAATTCTAAAATATGGAAGTCCTCTATAAATAGCTGGACAGATATATAATTACCTGATACAATGTTTGGCATTTTGTCATTAATGGAAACCTATATTTTTTGTGGATAGTTTAGCAAATCAGCATAAACCCGCATACATGTTTCAAGTACATTAGTTATAGATAATGATTAATTCCACTGATCTACATTAGAAGAGTTTAATGATGGCCATATTAAAAGTAGAAGGCAAATGATATCACATTTCTAGATATTTTAATTTTCTGTGTGGATATTTTTTTAAAAGCAATCTGAACAACTATAATTTTTTTTTTCTATGAGGTGTCATAATTTAAGGCCTGATAATGTCCTTGATCAATGTACACAACTGCCATTGAAATTGCCAGCAGCTCCAATGTGACCAGGAACAATAGGACAGCCTTGTTTGTAACATTATAAGTAATGTTGCGCATCAGCTCTATTGTAATTTACAGGGGATTAAAAATGTTGATAATAGGCCTCTTAGATCACACTTCTGATAGCCTGAAAAAGTAAAATCCTTATGTTTGGAAAAGACCTTTAAGATCATCAAGTCCAGCCATGAACTCAGCATCACCACCATATTTCATCATTAAACCATGTTTAATTGATTCACATTCACATTAAACCATGTCCCCAAGTGCTGTATCCACATGCTTTTTAGCAATTCCAGGGATGGTGACTCTACCACTCCCCTAGGAAGTCTAGCCCCATGATTTTAAAACCCTTTCTGTGAGAAAAATTTTCCTAATACCTGATCTAAAACTCAGCTGGCACAACTGTGGACCATTTTCTCTCATCTTGTCATTTCTTACATGGGAGAAGAGATTTATATCCACCTCACTACAACCTTCTTTCAGGTAGTTTTAGAAAGTTATAAGATCTCCCTGAGCCTCCTCTTCTCCAGGCTGAACAATGCCAACTCCCTCACACACTCCTCATCCAACTTGTGCTCCAGACCCTTCACCAGCTTCGCTGCCCTTCTCTGGACACACTCCAGCCCCTCAATGGCCTTCTTGTAGTGAGAGACCCAAAACTGAGCACAGGACTTGTGGCGTGCCCTCACCAGTGCTCACTACAGGGGAACAATCACCGCCCTGGTCCTGCTGGCCACACTATTCCTGATACAAGCCAGGATGCCATTGGCCTCCTTGGCCACCTGGGCACTGTTGGCTCATGTTCAGCCAGCTATCAATGAACACCTCCAAAACATATAAATTCGTGAGGAAACTGGTGTTATTYCATGTACTATGATGTACACGATGCTTACAAAATGCATTTCTCATCCATTGTTCTCATCCTTGTATCTGGAATGAACATACAAATGCCTGAAATGCAGTTTCTGACATTAAAATATTTATAAAGAAAAGTTTTTAAACCAATAAAAATAATTGAAAATAACCCAAACATTATTCGTAACTGAAATCCCTAACTATATTCCTGTCGCTAATTTTCTTTATGAAGATTGAGAAAGGTATTAGAGGAAGAAAAAAAAAATCTTTAGGAAAAAATAGTGACAGAAATTGATCAGGCAAGGTGTTTGAAAATACTCCGAAGTTTTCTCTTTGCACAGTTGTCTAAATTAGTATCAGGTCAAACTTGTCTTCTGTGTTGGGTCTGAAATGTGGAGAAGTCCTTTCTTTCTTCTTCTAATGTCAAGGTAAGACCATTCAACCAAATGGGTAGAAGAATGTGCAGACTACAGTGGCTTTACTTCTTTATTTACTGTACACTTTGTCATTTGTTCATCATCACTTATATATAAATAAACTATCCTTGACATTTAAGTATTTTTTATTTATGTATACCAAGCATGAGTTTATATTCTTGGTGACCACTTCCTCAGATGGAAGATTGCATAGATTATCTATTCCAGCTTTAGTTTACATCCAAATTAATGTCACATCTGTAACAAAATGGTTCTCTCTCCTGTTGTCAAACACAGTAGGGCCAAGGTTAGCAAATTAGTTGGTATTAGCATAGAGACCTTCTGGCAGGAAAAGAAAGCTTTCTGCTTAAAGCTGGGCACTCAGCTGGATCTGTCAACTCAAAGCTGCGACTGGTCTCATTATCTCATTTGTCTTAGTTAGTCTAAATTGGCAGTTATGTCTTCATGGCAAATGTTTGGTTTTACAAATGAGCAATGGAGCAGTAAGTAGAAGACACAAAATGAGGATGAAGAATGAGTTGAAAGCTTATGGATAAGAATTAATGGCCAGGCTAATATGTAGACACTGTTGTGGGTTTTTAGTTCAGGCCACTTGATCTTGATCTGATCAGGAAGAGGAAGTCGATGAGGCTGCCTAAAGACATCTGGAAGCAGCCACMCCACTCCCAGGCACAGGTTTTCATGGGGAGCTTCAAACTCCTCAGTATCTGCTGGAAAGACAGCACAGCAAAGCACACACAGCCCAGGAGGTTTCTCCAGAACATTGACCATAAATTTTTGACACAAATGGTGGAGAAGCCAATGAGGGTCATGGTGCTATGAAACAAAGAAAGACTGCTTAAGGATGTGAAAGCTGGGAGCACCCTTAGCTGGACCATGAGATGGTGGAGTTCAAGATCCTGGATGGAGGAAGAAGGGCAATACAGAGGATTATTTCAGGGGAGCAAATTTTGGCCTCTTCAAGGACTTGGCAGCATCCCATTCTAGGAGTGTAGAAGGTAAGAGTGTCAAAGAAGGTTGGTTAATATTCAAKTATCACTTCCTCCAAGATCAATATTGGTGCATTCCCATGAGTAAGAAATCAAGCAAAAGGGACAGGAACTCCATGGATGAGTAAGGAAATTCTGRCAAAAACAACAAAGAAGAAGTTTATGGAATGTAGTAAAAGGGAAAGGACTCTTGGGAGAAATACAGGAATGTTATCACAATGTGCAGGGATGCAACAAGGAAGGTTAAGGACCACTTGAAATTAACTCCAGCAAGGGATGTCAAGGACAACAAGAAAGGTTTTTCAAAGCATGTCAGTAGCATAAGGAAGGCTGGGAAAAATGTGGGCCTGTTGCCTTTGTGGCCAAGAGGGCCAACAGAATCCTGGGAYGCATTAGGAAGAGCATTGCCAGCAGGTCAAGGATTCCCCTCTATTCAGCTCTAGTGAGGCCACATCTGCAGTACTGTGTTCAGTTCTGGACTCTCCAGTTCAGAAAATGCAAGAAACTACTGGAGAGGGTCCAAAAGGGAGCTGCAAAGATAATTAGGGCACTGGAGCACCTGTCCTATGAGGAAAGGCTGAGAGAGCTTGACTTGTTTAGCCTGGAGAAGATATGATGGAGAAGGAATCTTAGCAATGCATACAAATGTTTTAAGGACAGGTGTTGAGWGGATGGGGTCAGAATCTTCTCAATGGTTCTTCCCAGTGACAGGACRAAAGTCAGTGGGCACAAACTCTATCACAGGAAATTCCCTCTAAATATGACGAAAAACCTTTTTTTACTGTGAGAGGGACAGAGCACTTGAACAGGCTGCCCAGATATGTTAGGGAGTTTCCTTCTCTGCAGACATTCTAAAACAACCTGCACTAGAATGTTTGTCAAACATCTTTTCCAACTGCAGCCATGCTGGGATTGTTAGCTCCCAAATAACTTGCTGAAAGGGGCTTACAGAGGTTCCTGCACTCTGAGTAAGATACATGGGAGAAATARCAACCAGATAAGCTCAAGAGGTCAAAATTTCCTTACTGACAAACAATATAAAAATCAAGGAGCTTTGGCAAAAAGTTTAATACAACATCCAGTCAACATAAAACACCTCTCAGAGCAATAACTTGACTCATTCAACTTAGCAAACTTTAAACCTGTTTGATGTTACCTTARCCCCATTGGATGTTAAGCTATACAAAATGCTCCAAGAAGAGAGAATTAGAAGAAAGACAGAAAAGATACAGAAAAGCACACAAATACCTACCAGCTCCTGAGTTTGAGCAGTATTCACACAGAAATTCCAAGGGGAGGTAGGGTCAAGACATATTCTTGCCTCATGCTCAGMCTTAAATGTCTCTGGGCCTTCCTGGCCCTCCCCCCAGGTCAGACTTTGCAGTCATTTGGCTGCTCAGGAGCCAGGGTAAGAGAGAATGGGGTCCTGGCACCCGTGTGCCAATGATTCAATGACTGGCAGCTCTGCAGGACTGGGATACAGGCTCTGGGGGGCTATGGGCCAGTTCAGTGAGCAAAGCCCAACCTGGCCCTTCCCACATACACGGGCATCCCAAAATGTCTTGAGACAGCAAATCTTCCAGGCCCTGACAGTAATTATGATTCTGTTACTTCTCCCTAAAATTTAATTGAAGAATGCTATAGCTTGTGACTGCTTTCTCTGATTTTAATTCCCAGGCAGTTTTAAAAGTCATCCTTCTCTTTTCTGACTCACTAGATGTTCTGTAAAATTATGGAAAGAGAGATTATGAAACTAATGTTAAATACATTTCTCTTCTTTCTCTTTGGATTTTTTTTCTTTTCTTTTTTAATAACATCAACATGTCTTGCATTGAAATGTTTTAGAAAGCATAACTAGATCATCAAAAAAACATTGCCACAGTCATGATGATGTATGTACACCTCATTTAACAGCGCTGACCAGATTAGGCAGTCAGGAAGGTTATACATCTTATTAAATAACATCACATTGCACTCTGGGCCACAAAATGACAATGATAGAATTTTCCAGTTAATCAGCATAGAAAGGCATTGCACAAAAGAGAGCTATAAAAGTTATATAATATGCTTTTATGCTTAGTGATATCTGGCACTGCAATCTCACATCCAGTCATGTTCTGAAAATGACATTTCTAAAGCACATTTTAAGTCCTAAGAAAAATTTCCTGGCATAAGAAAAGTCCTTCCTTCCTTCCACTCCACCCAACCCCCCCGCTTTCCAAGTTTTTGCACTCCTCTATTCAGAATAATGGGGAGGTTATATATTTCAAAGTGTACTTTGGCCCCATAGTTTCTGGACAACTGTGCAAGAACAAATAAAAGTTATTTTGCAATATAGAACTTATTAACCACATTTTTCAGAAATACATAATAAAGCCAGAGTATTTTTCCAATGGTACAAAGCAATGTGTAGAGGAAATAAGTTATTTATCTTTTATAAAATACTTCTATTATTTTATCATCTTTCACTTGAGAAATCCTCTGTTCCCTAGGATCTGAATTGTAGACCTGTGAATCAGGTTTAGCTCTGGTTTTCATCCAGTCACAGTATAATATAAAGCACATACTGTGCCTGCAGTGCATAGATACCCTTCCAAACTGAGTAAAGTATGCTGATGAATGAGACCATGGCTTTCATTCCTACCACAGACCCATTAAATTTGTCACTGCATAACTGGARGATCTGTAAGCAGGGAGAATCTTATTCTAGTCCAGACCTCAGGCCCATTAATAGTATACTTTGAAACTGAAAAGATCTTTCTGTGAGTGCTTATTACACATTTTTTACATATTGCATCTACGACTCCATTCATGAAAGACTCAATGCCATTAAGATTTACAAGGCATGATGCCAGGTTATCTATTCATTTTGTGTCTGTGTCCTACTATAATGCACATATATTTTATCTAGTTTATAAATAAAACTGAGGTTCAGGCTAACAGATAGATCCATGGCTGTTTGCACAGCCATGCTGGACATATGCAGAGTGAGAAAAATAAGTGATGAATCAATTTATAAGTTTGAAATGAGGAAATTTGATCTTCTAGAATTCAGAGAAGAGGAAGAAAAAAGTATGGTTTAGCCAGTCTAGCTGACCTCTAAAATGTCTTGGATTTGCTGAAAGCTATCAACAAATGACGTGTCCTGGACAATTTCTTTAATATTTCTTTAATGATAATAATTACTCCAAGTTATTGAGATAGAACTTATTTAATGGACACATTCTATTATTCAGAAACTGTCGTTTACCATATTACATAGTGCAACTTCCTAGAAAGGTATGCATACTGTATTACTAGTTTATATAATTATGTATTATGTTTCTTCTAAAATAACTGAATAGTTAATAAGAATTATATGAAATTTAAGACACTTGAACATTTTTGCTACACAGAAAAGTTAGAGTTGTAAACTTTAACTAACATTAAGACAGGCAATTAAATGTTTTATCAATTTTTTTAATGACTATTAGTACRTAATTAAAGCTTTTAAAATTTAATGTCTCTAATTTAGTATGTGTTTATTTAAAATATATCTGAATAAACATGTCATTTAAAGAACAACCTTTAATTAAAATAAATAGTCTTGACAATGCTACTTTCAAACACCACAATTTTCAGCAAAAAAAACTTTGAATGGTTTCACAGGGAAAGATACCATCTCATGATTTGTTACTGGAAAAACTAACTAAGCTGAGGCCAATATAAGTATTTAACATTTATTAACCTGTTTTATGAACTTATTCTTTAATAACATGTTCATTATGGTTTGCACTGCCTGACTTCTTGATCTCTGRCCTAATTTTTTAGAAGCAGCACATTGCATTACTTATGTAACACACCATGCAGAAACAGAGAAGGATGCACCAGTTTAAGAGTGCTTGTAATGAATCTTCCAGGTGGAAAACTGGATCTTCATTGATCTAGAGCCTTCCCAAGCAGAATCTATGTTTAATTATAACTTCAGGACATTTAAAAMCAAAAAAGACTGAAACCATTAAAAAGATAGGATTAGAGCACAACACTCAGAGCCAGAGTTATGCAAATCAAGCAACTCTGTGATCAAGGAGCATCAGCTGGGAAAGAAAGCAACAGTCTCATCAGAGGGGAAAGTTCACGGAGAAACCAGAAGTTGATAAAGTATTTATGGTGCGTTAATTCTTTTTTTTTTTTCAATATAGAAGCCTTACAAATACAAGGAATCACAAAGACATGAAAGAAAGTCAGAAGGTTCTTACACAACTGAGCAAGCAGGGAATTAAAGAAACACCAAGAAAATAAACCAACAGTTCAGCAGTGTGTTCATAGCCTTGAAAACCAACTGCATCCTGGGCTGCATCAAAARAAGTATGGCTGGCAGGTCAAGAAAGGAAAGAAATAGATGTGAGGATATCAACACAGGAATGATGCAGACCTGTTAGAATGACTTCAGGGAAGGGCTACAAAGGTGATCTGAGGGGTGAGATGACTCTCCTACAAAGAGAAGCAAAGAGACATGGGGTTGTTGAGCATGAAGAAGTTTAATTGGTGACCTAATTGCAGCTTTCCAGAACCTGAAGGGAACATGAAAGATGGAGAGAGTTATTTAAAAGCTCCTGTAGTGACAAGACAAGAAGAAATGGCTTTTAACTGAGACTAGGTTTAAATTAGATATCAGGATAAAGATGGTAAAACTCTGGAACAAGTGGCCCAGAGAAGCTGTGTCTGCCCTGTCCCTGGAAGTGTTCAAGGCCAGGTTGGATGGAGAGCTGACCAACCAGTCAACTTGACCAAGTGAGTGGCATTCCTACCCAAGGCAGAGGGTTCTCGCCTGGGACAAAGAGGGATGGAGCTGGGAATGCTCTAACCTGCTTGAAGTTGAATCTGGTAAAGAGCAACAAGAAGGCTTTTGAAACATCTGTTTGTAGCAAAAGGAAGAGTAGGAAAAATGTGATCCCAATTGCACAAAGAACCCAGTGATAAAGCATGAAGAAAAAAGGACATACTCATTATCTCTGTACCTCAGTTCTTTCTGGTAATATAAGTGTACAGGATTCTCAGGTCCATGAGGCCTGTGGAAAAGTCAAAAGGTAAAAAGACTGTCAGGGGAAGAGGTTAGGGAACATTTAAAAAAAAAAAAAAAAGAACATGCTCAAGTCAATGGGATCTGATGGGCTGCATTCATGAGTGCCAAGGGAGCTATTTTCTGCCATTGCAAGGTCAGTCTTGATTATCTTTAAAAGGTTATGGCAATTGGAAGAGGATCCTAAGGACAGGGGAAATGCAAATGTCACATCTATCTTCAAGAAAGACAAGAGCAAATATGTAGATTACGACAGGCCAGTCAGCCTCACACTGTTCCCTAAGAAGGAGATGGAGAAAATAGTCCTGGAAACAGTTTTCAGGAACGTGAAGGTTAAGAAGTTGATTAGAAGGAGTCAGMGTAGATTCACAATGACAAAATAATGCTTGACCAACCCGATGGACTTATGATCAGGTGAGTGGTTTGATGGATATGGGGGGAGTACTGGATGTTTTCTATCTTAACTTTACTTGGACCCTTACCCATAATAGCCRAATAGACAAAGTATGGGCAAGATACACAAAAAGTGAGGTGGATCAAAAACTGTCAGAGCTGCTGGGCCCAAAGTTTTGTCATCAGATATGCAATGTCCAGCTTGAAGGCATTGAGTAGTGGTGTACTCAGGGGTCAATGCTGGGTCAATATTGCTTAAAAACCTCATTAATTATGGGGAAGATGAGACAGAGTGCACCCATGGCAATTTTGTGGACAATACAAAACTGGAAGGACTAGCTAATACACTAGATGGTTGTACTGTCATTCTGAGGGACCTGAAAAAGCTGGTTGAAAATAATTTTATGAAGTTCAACAAAGGCAAAATAATCTTTCTCCTGGGGAGGAATTGCTCCAYTGACCAGTACATGGCAGGGGAGAAAAAGATAAAAACCTGCTTCCCAGGAAAGGAGCTGGGTGTCCTGGAGGACACCAAGTTGACCATGACTGAACAATGTGCCCTTGTAGGAAAGAAATCCCCCTCTGAGAGCACTGCCAAAAATAAGTGTTCGAGTTCTTTGTAATGTGAACATCAATAAAGAAGAATCTGTCACCGAAACAGTGTCATCACTTTATTTCACATAAAGGAAGGAAATAGCCATCCGATGACAAATACTTGCAGTCAGTAGCAAGTCCCTTAAACTGATATCAGAAAGTTGGAATGACCTATATCCTACTTTCCAATATCTTAAGTTATTATGTCTCCAGGTCTCTCTTTTCCCACTCTCCGCTCAGAACTTTATTTTCTTGATAGAAATAAAAATTTGAATTTGTACCCTTGGAATGCAAGCCTGAATCTTAGAGGAATTCTGTACATCACAGCAGAAAAGCTAGCTGAAACAAAGGTTCATATTGCAAATTTCAGACCCTAGGTTCTGTTATTTTTATTGTCCTTCCACTGTCATTTAACCAATGTCTACAATTTTTAATGTTTTGTATTTCAATCTTTTCAGAAGACCTCAGAATTTTTAAAGGTTTTGCTTCTTCAGCAAGCTTTGAAATATTTATATACCTACTGTCACTTTTCCCCCCATATATGCATTAAGAATAATGTCACTGATCACAGTGCTTGAAAAAGTAGTTTAAGAATTAATACTATGTCATGCTTTATCAATGGCCACTAATATGTGAGCAGTTAGTGCCTGAAGGCCCCCGAGAGTTGTGTTATTATTAAAGCAGTGCAGAAAAGCTGAGTTTGCTGTGGTCACTGTATTCACACACAATCTGTTTGTTTTTTTGTTTTTTTTTTTTAGTTAAGGTTTGCATTTCCACATAAAATGGTTGTTAACAATAAAACAACAGTGTGTGGGACTCATGCTTGAGGACAATAATGTGTTGGATTCAAGMCCCCAAACTCACCATCTTGTTTTCCATATTTGATATGCCAGTTGTCATTTTAGTTTGTGACAGAGAAGTTGGTTTTGGGGTGTTTTTTTTTTTAACTTTATAGTGCCRTGCACCTATGTGGGTACTTGCAGAACTAAAGTCACTAACATGACTCTTTTCTTTAAAGTTTTATTATTCACATTGTAGCCTTGTAACAATGCAGAGATTGACTGAGCTTCTCTTAGAGAATACACATTTGCTCTCCAATATCAAGCAAATGTAAGTACTCACATAGAAGATGTTATTCATGTGACAGTCTTCATCTCACAGTGTATTTGAGTGTCAAGAGAGTACAACACTTCTAGACTATTAACAGATCTGCAAGTCTTATACAAGGATTTATTATTGCTGAGATGGGACTTGACTCTGAAACTAAAACCAGGAGCATTGCAGAACTACACAGCAGAAGATTTGAATTTCTACTTTTTCAGCATCCTTTCTAGTGGGAACTTCTCCAATRCCCATTACTTCCTTATGCAAATTCTTGAGCAATGAATTGGGAAATTCTTCAATTCTTTGCTCCTAGCAGTGTCTCTTCCTGACTCTCTTACAAGAGACCTAAGGAATACAAGTTCAGATTCTGTCTAAATTACTCGGTTTTATTTTTAATCCTATAGATATTCTCATTGGTGACAAATTATTTTCAGAATCCTGTCAAGCTCCTGGCCTTGATGATATAATAATCCTCATTACATAAAGTTCCTTTTTCCATGTAGTCAGCTACAGATCAGTTTAAAGAAATGTCTCACTTTGTACATGTGCATATATGTATTTGCATAYATTATTATTACTATTACAGTCTGGCAATAACATTGCAGAACAGAATGGAACCTTGTGCTTTGCTTTAACTTTTCCATAAGAGTGARCTATTGCAGTGCCTTGACAAGGACCTACAAGAAAGGTGTAGAGGGACTTTTTATACGAGTGTGTAGTGACAGGACAATACAGAATGGCTTTAAACTGAAAAAGGCAGGTTTAGATTAGCTATTAGGAAGAAATTCTTTACTGTGGGGGTGGTGAGACATTAGAACAGGCTGCCCAGAGAAGCTGTGGATGCTCCATTCCTGGAAGTGCTCAAGGCCAGGCTAAATGGAGTTCAGGTATGGTGAAAAGTGTCCCTGTACATGGCATGTCCCCTCCATGGGGATTGGAGACTAGACATTCTTTAAGAAGCCTTCCGACCCAAACCATTCTATGATTCTGCTTCAAAAAAACCTAACCTTTCCCCATTCCTGAAAGGAAGGTTTGCTTTTACACTCTCTGACCATGTCTGTGGAAAGATCAGCATAAATAAATAAAACTGCTCATTCAGATTTTGTTCAAGATACCTCTGAAAGAAAAAAAATAATCCTAGAAATCTGAAAACTGTTATTCTTGCATATTTTTAGCCAGTTCTGCAGGACAAGTGTTCATTTTGCAATGGTATTTTTTCATTTTCAACAGCAAATTTTCTACTAGATTGGACTAATCTTTGAGGTCCCTTCCAGCCAAACCATTATATGAATACTTTTCAGTTAACTAAACACACCACTGAAAGCCCAAGACTCTGTATTCATACATACCTTTTACAYAATCAGTTATTAACATCTAATTTGTCTCTACCTAAACAAACAATCAACTACAAGCTCCATAATCTTTAAAAGAGAGATAGATTATAAAAAGAAGTTTCATCTCTTCATGAGCTGGAGTATCGCACAGTGATTTCATGACAAGAAGTACCTCACTTGTCCTCTGAGTCCAGAGAAATTAATGGAAATTAACACAAAATTAATTACTAATTGTGGCAAGCCATTATGTAAGAAATCATGTATGAAAAAAAAAAAAATTGGTCTGACTGACTTTTCAGTGCTGTGTTTGTATGGCTCTTAATTTTGTTGATCAGTTATAAAATATTTTACAAAGAAACTGTAAAAGTGCTTGTCATGACCTAGAACTTAAGTTAGCRGTAAGCACTCTCAGCCTTATGATCATGATTGGACAATTTTCAATTTGAATGCTTCCTATGGTTTAAACTAGTTATGAAAMAAAACATATATGAGAAGCAGGAAGCTATATCTGTGATATATCTATATTAAAAGTGTTTGCGCTTTGAAAGAACAAAATTCCTAAAAAAAACAATTGGGAAGTTGTTTCTGATTTCATACTGAAAATACTTTTATGACAACTGAGAAATGTCTATTCAATATCATCACTGTGAATTTTTACATTAGCAAACTCCAACTTCTGTCACTTTGAAATTTTCCTAGTGGGAAAGGTCAAGTACTCAGAGATGCCTACATACACCTATCCTTGAATTCCTGAACAACTTCTTTTATGAAAAGCCAGACTTGACTATCTGGTTCAATGGTATTGGAGAAGTTTGCTTATTTCTCTCTAGTGCTAGAATAGGCAACAATTGTCCTCTGTCTGCTGACCTTTATGCTGTCAGTAAATTTTTGCTGTACTGGTTCTCCCTAAATTGCATCTTTTTGCTCGTAAACCTTTATGACTGCTGATCTCTGTGAATATGTTTTCAGAATACATCATCAAGATGGAGTCAGCTTGCTACTGCATTATTAAAAAAGAAAATCGAATCAATACAGGAGTTTAAGTTCAAATAATATTGGTACTCTTTTCCTTTTGAACTTTACCGGTRTAGTGAGTTATTTAAGTTCTCCTTTTTCCAATGTGTTGGGTGCATGAAATCTTGAAGGGATCTAACATCTCAAAAGCAAATAATCTGCAATTTTAGGCGAGGGTAACCTTCCACAGTCTTCTCTGATGTTGGAAAATAAGTTTTCTTCTTCTACCAACTTTCAACTACATAATTGTAATTTCAGATCTATTAAATGTAATTACTTGTAATATGTGCAAGTTGTTTTTTTGCCACAATAGAATTTTTCATCCATCTCTAGTACTCCCACTGTATGTTTTTGCATAAGTGCTTTGTGACAGTTATCCCACAGTACTGCAGTACTGAGTCTCCGGGTTGGGTGAAATCTGTCTCATTTAGTTCCCCACTGTTAGCATACATTTTTTCCTATAGAAAATACCTGATACTTCTTCACGTAGACAGATAAAATAAGCAGGTACATCTGAGTACCACAGAGGAAGATACTGTATATTATGTGTATATTTAGACACCAAAATTTATACATCTGGGTGGCTTTTAATTAATGGATACTGGAAAACTACAGATAAACAAAAAATAAATTTCTGTTTTCTGGTGATTTGAATTGCTTTTTAAACTGCTTTCACTACTTATTGCTAGATCATCAGTGACTGTAATGATAACRTAAATACCTAAATGGATGTAAAATTGCACACTGAGACAACTAAATTTAATTAACTGCAATCAACATCTACAATCTACAATTTGAAAGCTGAACCCAATACCCAAGTGCAAGGGAGAAGTTGCTTAAGAATGCAATTCAAACTTTGGAATGTCTAGACGTATACAGTGAACGCAGCAGCTCAAAATCGTGTCAATAACCCACAGCAAAATTCAGATTCTACATGGATAAGAAGAGCAAACTAAAATTCAAAAGTTCCTCCTCAGTCAGTGCAGAAAATTATTGTTGATGATTTTTATAGTGATAGATAAGGAATCAGAAAAAGTAAAAACTGAAGACTAAAAATGCTGCTGGATTAGTGCTAAATCATAAAAAATCGTATAAATCATATRCGATATGATTTGTAAAACTGCCCAAAACTAATGCAGTCCCCTTTAAATCATATTCTACCCTGTAAAGTTTATAGCATTGTATTTTGATCACAGTTTAGTTCTTTACCCTGAATGTTTTATGTTTAGAACTTCTTACACAGGCTTTGCCCTAATTACCTAAAATAGTTCTTCCATAGTAATGTAAGGATTTCAATTTTACACCTACTGGATTAAAAAGCCACAACCGCAGGCTGTCTATGTGTGATTAGTCCCTCGAACTGAATTTTCAATRATTTTAAAACAGGCTTAGTCAGTTATTTTAACTGCTTGTGCAGTTGTATGGGATTTTTTTTTTTAATTTGGGAATTGCTTGTTACTCCTTTTAGTATTTCAAATAGTAATTTGCAGTAATTTTATATTTACTGTTCAGTCTGGGCTCTTTYRGAATTTAATTGGCATATATATGCCAAGAATCAGTCTGTGGAGTTAGAATTTTTTGTGTAATATTTTTACATGAATATGTTGTAAAATTATTTAAAGTATTATAATTTTCTATTCTGATCAGAGGAAACTGAGGTACCACTATCTAAAACAGACATTGCCTATCACTAAACTAATGGCAGACACAGCATGATAACTTTTTTCTTTTCTGTCCAAGAATAAAGCATTTTTTTTAATGAGTGCCAAAAGTTCTTCTCTCATGGGATTGAAATGTCTGCCCCATGTTTCCTTAYAAACACTCCCTACTTCATTGCCTCCTCTAAATCTATTCTTTCCATTTCTGCTATTAAAATTGATTCATCTTGTCAATTGTCTCTCTCTAGACACTCAAAGTGATGTGTCAATTTCCTCCACACAGCCCCAGCAATGCCTGACACTCCATCCTGAACCTGATGCTTCAGGAGAATCCTGACTTTTCAAGTGCTGACATCTACCTCTCAGCCTGGGTTTGTTTTTCCAACAATGGAGAGTAATAATCATATATAAGACCTATTCACCCAAGCTCTTTCAGCACTCCATTGCTACAAAAGATCCTTCACATCTAGAGGTACTTTCTGTCTCTACCWATTATTATTATTAAACATATTCAAAGTACCTCACACAGATGTAGATGCCTACAATGTAGCTGCTTTCATGCTATGAACCTATWTTTAATTCACAAAATATTACCTTGTCTTATCCCACTTTCAAAGKTGATCTGGTGCCACAATCAGCTTTCATTTGAGACACACAGAGAAATGCTGTGGAAATCAGTGCAGACATGGGCTCTCTGTCACAGGACCTGGCACAGTTTGCCCAGAGAATTTGCAGATGGCCCATCAGGGGAAATATTCAAGGCTAGTCTGGATGAGGCTTTGAGCAACCTGGTCTTGTGGGTGGCATCCCTGCCCATGGCAGAGGGGTTGGAACTAGATGATCTTTAAGAACCCTTGCAATTTACAGTCTTCTATAATTCTGTGATTCTGTGAGCTACAGTTGACCCATGGCTTTCTGCAGCAGTTGTTGGCAGCCAGGCTCAGGCCTCTACCAACTCTCCAGAGGCAGTGGCATCTGTAGAAAATGGAAACAAATCCAGTCAATCTCCCGTTCCTCACTTCCACTTCTGCTAATGTCTCGCAAACCATGTTCAATAAATATGCAGACTGTCATGCATGCCTTTCCTTTTGTCCAATAGCCCAGCTCCAGATTTTCGTGCTCAGCCTCAAAAAGAAAATTTCTCTTCTTTTGACAATCTTTGCTGAGAACTGACTTCTTTTTGTCAATTTAGATAGCATCAATATGGCCACTAAAGGAATATAAAGCTAGAAGCAAAAGTAGATATAAAATTAACATACCCATAGCATACATCATGTTTGTCATACATTTCCATTGGAAAAAAAATTCCACAGTCACATATTCTCCATTTTATGTCTTCTGTCACCACCCTTCACCTTGCATCATATTATGCCAAATCAMGAACATAAAATCATTGGGGATTTTGGAAGTCAAAGTCTTTACCGTTAAAACAGATGAACTATTTATGCTCCAAAACAAGAACATGACCAAGCCCAATGTTAACGATTCTGCATTGTAAAAGCTGTGCAAAGTCTTGAACCACCARACCACGAGTAATGCACTAGTTTAAAGATAGACGCTCAGGTCATGGTAATAAGAACACCTCTTACTACTTTTTCTATTATGTGTGCCCTTTCATTGCAAGGAATGCTGATATTCATGCACAGACCCTTGAGCAGCTCCAGTGCAGAAGATCACAGCCCTTTCTTTAGTATTCAGAATTGTCTCTTGAGGCTTATCTTGACAGACACTAAAGAGAGACACTACCACAACACATTTTTWAAAAGGGTTGTTTTTTGAAGCATTTTATGTCATTGTTAATACAATTAATTTCAACTAAAAATCTTAAAAGCATTGCTTTGTAGATTGTACAATTTTGACCTCAAAATACTGAGGTACCACTCTTAGTTTGTTTTTGCTGGCATTTTTTTTTTTTCATTTAGGATTTCTCTAAGCAGAGGCTTATCAATGAGAGGAAAGGAAAATGTATATCAATGTTCCCCTGCTGATTTCTGAACCTGCTGAAGTCAATGGCAGAATCAAAAATGTCACTCATTAAATTAAGATGAAATCCATAAAACTAGGGCATTACTATATTTTTCTTCGTTATAAGGAAATGCGTCAGTGTTGGGCATTTGGTTTTTTTCATAAGAGACCAAAGGAAGCTGCCACAATCTTTGTCCCCCTCCTGATGCAACAGAACTTTTCATTGTTGTCTCAGTACTATTTCATTCACAATTATTTTTAGCTTAATGGTTATATTAGCTTTTAATATGATACTATTAAAAAAAAGGTATTTCCATGTGATTATGGAAGTATAAATATGGAAATATTTCTATATAAATTTGTATTTCATACAAATATGGAAAAGAAGGTACATAGTAGAGCCCTTAGCTTCAATGTCGTTGCTTACAAATAGAATTTTTTTTCAGAWTGAGATTTCCTAAAAATCCGGTCTAGTCTCTGTCTGCTACTTCAATAGATTATGAATCTCTCAGAAGTACTCTTCTGTATCTGTTAGCTCCGTGGAAGTATCTCATGCATTTGGGATTCTCTCAGGTGACACCAAAATGCCTGTGTCTGGACAAGTGAGTCGCAGACAGGATTCTGTGCCAGATAAACTACACTTTTAACTGGGGATCCAGGCCATCATAGAATAATAGAGGCATGGAATATCTGGAGTTGGAAGGGACTTGCAAGGTTCCTCAAGTCTAACTCCTGGCCCTGCACAGGAACAGCCCCAAAATCCCACCATGGGCTTGAGAGCATTGTCCAAATGTTTCTTGAACTCAGGCTTGGAGCTGCGACCACTTCCCTGGGGAAGTTGTTCCACTGGYCTGTAGTAGGCAACCAAAATTCCAGCTTTTACCTATGGGGATTCACTACACAGAGGGTATAACTGTCTAAATAAAGATATATCTAAAGCTGCTTTAAATTAACTGTGCTATAGCTACTAGCACCTTCCACAACTGAAGTTGCATTTTGATCTCAAAAGTTGCAGCATCTCCTTTCAGTTCCATGCAGATTTGGATCCTCTTAGCTCTGAGTCATTTTTTGTGGAACTGAATCCTGCCCTTATACATAGAAACCTCTTTCTAACTGCAAAGGTATCACATAATCCTACCATCACCTTTTTGAAAATCAGCTGGTTCTCTTTAGTATCAGACTTCAAAACAAGGTTAGGCTAAGCTGACCTGAGGCTACCCAAACATCCGTCACTTTATTTTTGCTCCCTGCTCAATCAGTCAATATAGCTGGATGTCTGATTTAAGAAGACTAAATCTCCAGTTCTGTAGATATAGATTTTAAGCATTTGCAATTGTTTTTCTACTCAGTGAATACTACAAGATGGTTGCCTTACTCAAGGAAATTATATCAAATATTCCTGGAGCTATTTCACCAACATCAGTGATTGAACAGTTGTGTAGCATTGGATTTAATGACAGTCAGGAATACTTGTTTTTCTCTAATGACTACTAAAACAGGTAAGATGAGTAATGCAAATGCAGCTACTGCAACACAAATGTCATAAGTTGTCTGAGAGGCATTCCACTTTGGGTTCCTATTTTTTCCCTTCTGCTTTCCATGGTGAATTATATCACATATTCRCCAGCTTCTGACATTGTTCCTGCTCAATTTTTTAATAAAGCCCAAAATTCAATGTTTTTCTTTCTAGTTACTTTTATGAAATTTTTATACTGCTTTGCTTCCTAATCACACTCCTAATTTATTTTGTAAATTTTCAAGTTATGCAGTGATATTTTACAAAGCAATCCCAGAAACTTTCTAATTAAAATATCTTTGCACGAAAGAATTTAATCTTTTAAAGAGTGGATATTATACTTGCTGCTGCTTCTTTGATCAGTCTTAAAATATGTGATGCTCRTTCTGAATTGATCAGTAATTTTCATCTCTTGTAAAGAATTATTTTATTCATCTGAAAAGTTTTGGGATTTGTATAACACCAAACTATTTGTGAGAGGTCTGAAAGCTAGATGGAAATTATTTAACTCATAGAACTTTTACACACTTGATTGCCTTATCTAACATGATTTTGAATTTTGGGAAAGAGGGAAGACTATTTTAAACAACCAAGTTCCATGAGGGAATAATTTTTCAGTAGTTARAGGACAGGAAAGAAGGTAAATGTTGGCTCTGTGGAAAAACTGACTCTGACTTCTGTCCCAAAAGACTACATACATCCTTTATTATGCGTTGAGTTGACCCTGGATCTATTGTTCCACCTCCTCAACCTGACAGGGGAGAAAGATATGACAAAAGTATCCGTGGGCTGAGATAAGGACAGAGAGATCATTCAGCATTTATGATCACAAGCAAAACAGACTCAGCTTAGGGAAATTAATTTGATTTATTACCAATCAAATTAGAGGAGTGTAATGAGAAATAAAACCACAATTAAAAACACTCTAACCCACCCTTTCCTTCTTTCCAATTTCGCCTCCCCCCTCCCCCAGCCACTCAGAGGGACAGGAAATGGGGGTTGCAGTCAGTTCATCACATATTGTCTCTGCTGCTGCCTCCTCTTCAGGGGCAGGACTCTTCACACTCCCCACACAGGTGTCACCAGGAGCCTGCTCCAGCGTGGGTGCTGTATGGAGTCACAGCCTCCTCCAGACACTCAAAGGCTCCAGTGAGTAGTCATCCACAGGCTGTAGGTGGATCTCTGCTCTCCTGTGGACCTCCACAGGCTGCAGGGGGACAGGCTGACTCACCGTGATCTCTACCATGGGCTGCAGGGGAATCTCTGGTGCTGGAATATCTCCCCCTCCTTCCCTGACCCTGGTGGCTGCAGACTTTTCCTCTCACATATTCTCACTCCTCATTTGCAGTTGCTGTTCAGTATCACAGTAGTTTTTCTTCCTTCGTAGCTCTGTTTTCCCAGAGGCACCTGGGGAATCACAGTCACTGATGGCTTTGGAGTCGTCTGGCACCGGCTCTTATTGGACACAAGGAAGGGTTCTGGTATTGTCTCACAGTAGCTACCGCTGCAGCCTGACACCAAAACCTTGCCACGGAAACCCAGTACAGCCTATATGTTAGTTACCTACTCGGTTATTCATGCAATTCACACCTCTCTAAGTGTGCTCCTGTGTGCTCTGCTCTCCACTGAGAGTTTGTCAACCTGTAATCAACATCAACCTCTCAAAGGGCTTGCAGCCTGGGAGGTCTGGGGCCAAAGCTACCCCAGAAAAAGTTTGCAAAAAACTGTGGCTGAAGGCTATGAAGTTGTTATCACAAAACCCCGTTTTCCTGACTTTTTGACAAAAACAGTTTTATTAGACCTGTCTTGGATCTGCATTAAGTTACTCATCTTAATAGAGTTCTCATCTAAATTAACAGACATATGTTGGTCTAAAGAGGCATAATACAAAGCCAGTTTCTGATCCTCTCATGCTGGTAATATGTTGTGGTCAATCTCTAGCAGCACTTTATAACAGAAGCTGTTAAAWTTTTTCCTGGGGCAAAGTGGTACATAAGAAATTTTCATTTTTATAAACAAACCAGCTTTTTTTTTTCTCTTCCCCCCCCCATGCTTGCTAATGGAGTTGGATAAAAATGGGTCTACTTTTGTTTATAATTTTTTTCCTAGAATCATAAATGGTATTTCCTTTTGTAAGTGGTAACCAGGCAGTATGGTTTGTACTTCTCCATGCAATTTGCTACTGTTTAGTTTAGATAAATATTAAAATTGGTTTGTTTGAAAAGCCCTCACTTACTGATGATAGTAGCAATTGCCACTCTTACTGCACTTATACTCCAYTGAGCTTTTAGAACCTCAGCCCTGGAACTCCACTGGTGTGTTCTGAGCAGATTGCATGTCTGCAGCTCTGGGATAATTTATCAGTTAGAAATTGTTTGAAGGGGGTATATGATTGTAATATATTTCCCTGATGGGTCTTCCATAAAACTTACAACAGGAGTAGAACAAGGTCACAGGGATGTCATTCAAGTTAAAGTTTCCCTTCTTGGTTTCAAAATATGTGGAATCTGGCTTCATTTGTCAAATCATACTTACTGGAAGAGCATAAAAATTACCCTAACACGAAGAATGCAGGTTTAATACTTGGACTTAATGGGGCAGGTAGTCTTTTTCAAAATGATAAAGGAAGACTGTCTCAAATYAGAAAACAATCAAACWTTGYATATATGTAYTAKRGATGCTCRTGAAAATGGAAAGTGGGAAGGATGYTTTRWASTGTACTGGGTGGATCTACAGAACTCAGCCACAAGAGATGTGAAGGAAACCTTTTTAACCACAGAGTAGGAAAGCAARAAATATTAGAGCAGTCATAACTTTTTGTCTATATTCTTCCTCTCTTCTGGGATAGTGGAGAGCTAGAATAATCAACAGAACAGTAAAAAATGTCTATCTAAAATAAGTAGAAGGAAGCTCTAGCTCAGAGAAGAAGAAACAATCTGTATCAGCATAGATAACCAGAAATTTCATAGAATCATAGACTGTCCTGCTTTGGAAGGTCCCCCCTAGGATCATCAAGTCACCTCCTGAACCTGCACAGGACAACCCCAAGAATYACAYCACATGGCATGCCTGAGAGAACATCTTTTTACTTGCTTTTAATTTTCTGCAGTGAGTGAATGAGCATATGCTACTATTTCTGAACAATACATATCTGTAACCTCGTCCATTTCTATATGTACGGCAGGACCTGTGAAACAAATATCCTATTTCCTTGTAAATTGTTCCACTYTATCCAATTGGGCCTATGCAGAACCTGCAGCAACTGATAACAAAACTAGAGTTCAGGAGAAGGTGGATTCATTCAGTGTTCACTAATTACCAGTCACCACTCCAGACAAGCAAGAAGTTGTAAGGAAAACACTGGAACACTGGAAATATGGCACATTCACCTCATCAGCTTTAGAAGGAAGTTTGTCTTTATAATAATGATAAAATGAAGATATGTCGAAGGTATTAGTGATCTGTTTCAAATGTTTTCCAAGCTAATGAAACCCATGCATGACAGATCTTGTTATTTAAAAACACGAAATCAAATATATTTGATTAATTTAAGAAAAATGTTTGCACCATGCTCCAAATTTCAGACCTAGTCTGTCCTCTAGATCATTCAGCTGTACCAAGCAGCTTTTGTCACGATAACATGGAGCATACATTCAGTAAACAAAAGTATTATTATGCTCATTTTAATCTTTAGCATGTGCAATTTTCAGTTATCAAATCATACGTTGCTGTGCATGCCTTTAGCTTAAAAAAAAATTAAATCTCTCACTACTTTTTATAAAATTTACAATACCCTGGAGAACTTTTCATCTATAGATAGAGAAATAACACACTGCATATTTACAGCTGTCACTAATCCCCCAAAGATGCCACTTTATTAAATAAATAAAATAAAATCTGTTTCTGGTTCTAAACATGAAGATGGTAAACACTCTGCAAAAATAATCAAAAGTAGAAGTGGTGAAGTAGGCATACTGTGCATACGCTGTATTTACTGGAACATGACATTACTCCATGTCAAATTACACTGAATTGCACCCTACCTGGAGTGGAGTGGAGGGACTTTCACACTGTATAGCATCACCATAAGGAAAGAGAGGCGAGATTTATTTCAGAGAACAGTAATCAACTTACTTTGGGTCATGGTWAAATTGGTGTCCTAGCTCCTAGGACATAACTGGCTCTGTGAGAAAACCAGGGGCCTTCTTTCAGTCTGAGTATGGCTAGCCAAGTGGAATCACTGTACAAGTTAGAGTGAAGCATTACAGTTTGCAATTTGCTCTCACTTATTCACTACTTAAGGGGTCGTTCTCTGAAGCACCTGATATATAATTAGAATCAAGCCCTTAATTAACCCTTCTTTATGCATTTAAGATAATAATAATAATAATTACAGTCTTGTTTCATTGCAATAAAGGGCAAACATCCCCAAAGAAATGTCATATAATGTATGTTCTCTGAATTAGTCCTCACCCAGSGATTCGAGTGCCACTTACTGTGTTAACAGCACATTTGTTGCCAACATGTTAGCTTTTTTTACTTTTAGAGTTTTGCAAGAACTCTAGTGGTGAGCAATTTTGTTGCTGRTAATCTACACAACTAACTGGAATGAAACAAGACAGGAGAAGTGTTAGAGCTGTGAGCCTTGAGAGCTCAACATTGCTTCTTTAAAACCCCGAAACCAGGTCTGAACTCCCATTTAGATGCTTCGTTGGACACAGAATTAAACAGGACACTGAATTAAAATCTGCATTGCTTAAGAGTCTAATGTTAATTCACCAAAATAAATGAAAAAAATTACTCTTCCTTTCAAGACCATTTTTGGACCAAATCCAAGAAGCATAATTTCCCCTCTTACAAAGAGGAGGCACCTCATCATGCAGCAGACAGGTCCTGAGCTCCAGTGAAAGCTCTGAATGAGTAAAATGTTACTCTATATGTATTGCTGAATCATGGTCAATTTCTCATCCACCTGCACCCCCAAGTCCAGATTCCGTACATCTGACCATATTTCAAATAACAATAATGTTGTTTTGTATTTCTGGCAGGCAGAGATTTTTCAGCTAATTCTTATCTGAATTAGGTATCTGAAAAGATCTTATTTTTAATTTCAGATGGAAATTAATAAATTACACCAAGAGGCAGATGCCTTCTCTTTCAGGCTGTGAGCRGTTTCAATGCTACAGAGCTCATGAATTTCATGTATTTGAATGAGCAATGATATTACCAAGGGTGTAACCAGTCTATTTTGCRTTAGGCATATCTGAACCTGTTGTTTAGTCAAATAATAGTCAAAACAGGGACATTTGGGCACAGTGGTCTCACCTGTTGAAAATAATGATGGGGTAGATGTCTAGTTAGYTGAGGTGAATAAGGATCTGTCATGGACAAGGACAGAGTAAGTGACAACCCACAGTGGTTATAGATCCTGGGGTTTATTTAAGAGCCAAGAAGTTTGGAGCTTTTACTCCACTCTTATTCACTCTCTCAGTTCCTCACTCAGTCACCCCCCATTCAGCCATGTCTTCCATAAGTCTTGGCATGGTTTCTCTGCAGACGCATCTACTTATCCAGGAAGGTTGGGCAGAAAGTCATGTTGGTTCTTGCCATGCTGCTGCTCACAGTGACCAGCCTCGTGTATTATCTCACGCTTGTCTGTACACAGCACCCCGATTTCCCTGCTCTTCACTCATGTCTGAGATTTTTCCTTCAATCAAGATCTTCACCCACTTCTTCCTAAATCTAAATAGTCAGTGTGCACAGGCACAGCATGTGATCAGCTTCCTGACTTGCAGTTCTGTTTTATGTCACTTGTCCACTGTAGGATTCAGGATGYGCCGCTTTTGTTCAGCTCAGGTTTTATCAATATTTTCAGACACGTAGGCACCCAGTTATCTGCCATGTTAGTATTCACATTTTTAACTGGTTTTTCACAAGAAACATGACCTTGCAWAACATACTATGGTTATCCATTTCAGATTATAATACACTACAAAAAAGATTGTGAAAGAAATGTCAATATACACATATGATTCTTCTACTTCCAGAATTTTTCATTTTATGAATTTTTGGTCTGTCTCTGCAATGTTGCCTTTGGCAAAATAGATATTGCTTTCTAAAAACCAGATTTTACTATGCAAGTACTTTTTTGAGTACTCATATTGTTTACCATCACTTGTTAGCCTATGCCAGATGATGTAGCTATATTCTTATAACAAGATAATTCATCAAAGTGAAAGCCATTAACACATTTCTGTATTTAATCACCAAATGAAAATTGACTAAGCAAAGCAGCAATTATAATTTTAAAATGCATTGAAATAAAAAAAAAAAGAAAAGTGAAAAAGTAAGTTACTTAATTTCAACAAAATGGTTACATCTGGAAGTTAAGACTGAGGTTATGACTTGGTCTGAAGTGCTTAACCTTTTCATAARAGCCCTACAGGGGACTGTACTAACAATAACCATGAAGGATTCCCTATACTAAAAGGGATAACCATGCTCATGTGTTCAGGTTCAAGGCCTATAAAGGAATGGTTTGTGCTTAAACAAATGTCATCTTAAGACCTATATATAAATTTAAATGCTATCATGACAAATTGACAAGACATTACAAAATATTSCATGGTACAAGAATTGAATTTTACAAGATTCTATGTTGCTAGAAATTGTTCCATGAAACTGTTCCATGTTATGGACAGAAAGCAACATAATTTTGTCTCTTAAGGTATTTCTGTCTTTTATTTTGACACATGCAGGCACCCCAAATATTGTAGAGGTCAAGACCTCTGAAAACACAAGACATTATATGGCTGATTAGCCTGAGGSTGAAAAATCCTGCCTGCAGAAAACACCGGTACTTCACAAAAACAATACTGACAACAAGGGCTGGAGAAGCCTGACAGATGGATGGTTAATTTGTCTGATGAGGTTCAGAGCAGGTCAAATGGACTTGTGTGTATTCAGTCATCATAATATCTCTGAAGCAAACAGGCATCTCTCTGCTTGGCTTTTAATGTTTTGGGGAGAGCTAATGGAGATTATGTATTGTTCAGCATAGAAATATTCTCTGTCTCATGATCATCATGTATTGGAAATGAAGAGGACAATTTTAATTGCAAGGTCACCTAAAACATCCAGCCAGCACCAGRAAAGTTTAGGGAAACCACTTTGTTTCTATATTCTATGCCTTGAATAAGCTGAAAATTTAGTACTCTTGTTTCATTAGTCACATRCATGTAGTCAGGTTCACACGTATTTTCATGATCTAAATGTTTAGCACTGGCAATGCAAAGATCTGGTAATCTTCAGTGGATGGAAGAAAGCACATATTAGGTACTAGCAATGTTTCTTTTTTACAGAAAAAAAATAAAAGTTGCACTGTTGCAGCATTTGTTTGCGACTCAAATTTCACTTTTCAACATGTAGTTTATCTGGCACAAAGTTCAACTGAAATTAATTACCACTGTAAACCAAATTGATTTTGACTCCATAAATATGTGCCACGAATATTTCACACTTACAAGTGGTGAGCAGTTTCACTGAATTATTATAATAAATTAATGATTATTACTAACCTAGGCCAGATAAAATTAGTTAAGAAATGTTTATTGTTTATCAGTCAGAATTGTTAGTTCTTCTAGCATTATGTTTTTGTCTATAATTTATATCTATGACATGTATTACCTCCTGGATACATGTGCTAGTGCAATGAACATGTATAGCCCCTCTGAAAATCATCTTTTCTTCTCAAAGGACTTTATTACTGTGAAAGTAAAGTCTGCACTCTGATAATGAGAGAGAAGTATTTTCAAGACAGATCTTTGTGTTGGAGAGTTCATTTACTCCATTACATATGTCATTTATGACTCGTTCTTGCTACCAAGARGTATATTTTGAATTACAATTTGCAATATATACTTGTTGACAAAAAAAATTAAAATTACTATTTTCTTGAGTGTTCCTCCCTCTCATCAATTTTTGGGGGCTGTGRATTTAAGAACTGGGTGAAAAACACTGGATGACACAGTCAGCCTTGTCAAATACCTTCAGYTTTCAAGAGTGTCTTCAACATTGCAGATTTGAATAGAATTCAATTCGTAAGTGAATGGATCAGATCAAAGAAATAAGAAGCTTACAGCTGAGACAAATCAAATCAATAAAGAGATTTAATTCGATTAGGTCATAATTTCATACTACTTTTTTTAATTGCTTCTTTGTTTCAAATAAGTTTGCTTGGCCCCTGTGGAAAGACATTTGTTTTTATTATTTCTTTCACTTTCTGATGAATGGATGTTTCATGGAGAACAAAAAGAACAGGAAAAAAAAMCAAAACAACCCACAAACAAAGGCTCTCTTAGCTTAATTTCAGTGCTAGAATATACAGAGTATAAAGAACAACAGCAGCACAATTAAGTGAGGTTATCCTGAAAACAGTGGTCAAAAAGCAAAATCACAAACCTAATATCACATAAAAAAGACATGACAAATTTAGAATTGTATTTTTCAAATATTTCAAAGTTGCATGCAAAGTGATAATCAGTGATTATTCATGTTTAAATTACAGATGTAATTTAAATGATTAGTTAGATCTGATCTTGAAAGCTGTGCTTCTTCTAAGTTTGAGTTCTTAAGTGACACAAATAGTTTCATATAGAAATTCTGAGAGAAGGACTGTAACTAAAGAATGGATCTGTTAGTGAGTAAATAGGTTTTTAACCTCCAAAAGTGAACTAGAATAGTAAATCACAGATTGTTCACTTTCCATATAAAATTAATTCCAGTCTAGACCTTCATACTGTGCATGATGTGAACTCACAATGTCACAATTTTTCATAGCTGTTGCCAAATCCAGTGCTCTAAAAGAACCAAATCAAAAAAATCCTATATGAAGGAAAAAAATTTGTTTTGCAAAAAGCTCTTTAGAATCAATAAATCATCAGGGCAGATAATAGCCCATTTTTCCATTGATTACTAATAGTTTCTTTCATTATTCAAGTTTCTCTAAATTTCTTATTTTTATTTGTTCAGTGGACAGTAAATGTGAACATTTACTGGCTGCAGATTGCTTCCCACAGCTACTCGAAATTTTCTGTACATGTTTAGTCATCACCATCACATGATATTTTTACTACTCTTGGTGTAGCTTACTGCAAAAAGAACAGTAGAGAATAGCAAACAGCAAATAACAGATACATATGTCCATGTGCCGATGTCTTTCTTCTCATATGAGTAAGTACCTAGAAAAAAAATGGTGTTCCCCAAGCATCCCTACTAGAAWAATTTGTTCCTGTAAATATTTACAGTTTGCAAAAAAGAAATGCAGCTTAAAAACAGCTACAGCAAACACCCATCTGGATTTAAACAAATATTTGTAAACGTGGCTTTAATACATTCCTTCTATGTTTCTTTACATATATAGCTTCCCCTCTTTCTGAAGTGCAGAGGAAAATAAATATAGGAACCCTAAAGCTTCTAAACCAGTTTTATWTTTTTTTTTATTTTCCTTATTCTGTATATGAAATAGAGTTAATGTTTACTACAAGGCAACCTCAATTATGTTTTTGTTTTCATTTATTAATATTGTATTTTTTAAACTCATAGCAAGTATATCATATCTCTCTGTGAATTTTATCATTAGATTCTCTGGTTGTTATGTAATATGAAAAGTAATCAACTATCCAATTTTTGTTGAAAATCACAGAAAGACTGTCATATAAGCTATAAGAAAGCAATTTCCTGAATTCATTGACCTTTCAATTGATATCATAACACAGCATAATCACTAGGCATTTAAATTAGCAATGTAACTCCACGTAGACGGATAACAGTGAAATCTCAAGGGTTTGTTGCCTGAACAAGACCACAGCACTGTAGTTAAAAGGGTAAATGTGCTTCATGTTTAGGGATGACCTTTAAGTCCCACAGCTGCCTATCACACATCTTGTTAATCTGCCCTGTTGTTTGGCTCACCTGCTTATTTTATCCTTTTTTTTTTTGTAGAAGTTTAGTTTTCAGCCGGGTCTGACGTTTCTGCTGCAGGTGCAGCACAGGTCTTGTGCCTTATTTTATCTTAATCTAGGCTCACAGACATCTGCCTGAGGAAAATGTTTGAGCACTGAAAAGAAGATTATTCTTAAAAACTTTGTCTTTTCGATGAAAAGTAGAATACAAGGGGAGTTTCATATTGCTTTTCCTTTGACAGATGTATTTGATTCGTATTTTGATTTGAATCACCTGACATGRTTTTAGCTTCCTTAAGGTTAAACATCTATCCTAACTGTCTATAATCTGAACAGTCATCAGAGAAGAACTGGCACTCACTACTTTTTCTGGGTATTCTGGTGCACAATCAAAGATGGGGCAAAAGAATGTCTGCATAAAGATGGCTCTCCATTTCTGTACTGAGGATAAAGAGCAGCAGAAGAACAGCAGGCAAAAGAACTCAAAGAAAAGCTGGAAGAATTCCAGGACAAGCTTTTAGAAGAGGTCATGGTTGAGATAAGATTTCAAGGTCTACAAAATTTTTCCTSTTCTATGTGCAATCATAGCCTGTCTGGGGACATGAGAGTGTAGATGCATAATTTCCTTTGTTTGGACTCACAAAATTAGAGTTTTTCCATTTGTGAGCCTTTGAAATCATATGTACAGGTGTACAGAGACTGGACGCACGTAGTAGGATCACATTAGTTGTGTCCCATGAACAGAGAGGAAATTACTTAATGAATAACAAAATTAAAACAAAGCAAAACTAAGCAACTGACTTGGTTAGTCTATCAGGTCAAATTCCACAGTCAGTGACTGGAAAAACTTTGGAAGAAACCTAAGGAGGATTGTTTGGTGAAGGACTGGAAAAATTGATTCTTTGGTGTCTTGCAGTGGTGTTTGAAATGGGTTTAGGATGACTTGCCTTAGATGCCAAGTGCCACACCACTGAAAACCCTTGACACTGACAAAAAAGATGTTAAGGAATGAATTCAAAAGGTGGTTGGAGAAATGCTGTTATCCTGTAAGTCACCTCCTCTGGGCATTCACAGCTGTATTTTTGCTYCAGTTGGACTTCTACCACTATTCCAGCTTTCTACAGATTGAATTCTGATAATCTAATTAAATCCTATTCACTTAGTATTACTATTGGTTAGCTGAAGAACCCAGCAAATCTGTGCTGTAATAAAGTAACCTCCCAAATGATCTGACCCTACRTGATACTTGGTAGCCTGAATGGCAATACCAGAATGTTCCTCTTTGTAAAGGAACACAAGTTAATTGATAAAATTCAAGTTAGTTTTTCTTTTTAACTGGYGGAAGGACTACAGTTTTGTGTACACAAATCACTCTGTTCTTTTACTCTACTTTTTTTCCTCTCTGACAYATAAACTTTTCTAAAATAAGCAGTAATTTTCAGGGTTTATAACATTCATTATCCCCTCTGCTTATCTTGTGTAGCAGGCTTGCGCTTCTTAAAAGGACATTTTTCTTCTTGTATTGCTGTTTACTTCTTACACAGTACTTTCACAGAGAAAATGTCACGTTGTGAAGTCTCCAGGTAACCTCCATGTAATGTTTTTTTAACCACAACTTTATTTTACAAAAGGGCTTTTTAACAGCAAACCCAGACCAAAGCGTTGCAGAGTTTGGAGCAAAACAAAAGTTCCACAGTAAAGAAAAATCAATGATCTTTCAAATAAATCAAGATTAAATAAAATAAGCCAGTTTAACAGAGGAGTTTAAAGCCAAACAGTGACTTGGCTTACCTGATAGCCAACCATAGGTACAACAGATCAGATGAGTACAAAGCCAGTAGTAAATGGCTTAATCCTCTCCAGTCTCATGTTGCAAACAAATAAAAAGATAATGAGTTAGCTCCTGCTACCTTTATTGGCAACTATTTGTTCCACAGCTATCTTTCTGGTTTCAGTAAGAACAGAACTAAAATTAGATGTTGTTTTATATAAGATGGCAGAAACTGGTTTTTATCATCAATCAGCTATATAATTTCGAGTAACTGTGAAGTACTGAAAGTCAATAAACATATTGGAGATATCAATTAATTATTAGAATGTCTCAATTGAAATTCAGTAAGCTGTTTCAAAATATGCAGGCCTTAATTACTTCATTTTTGCACAGAACACATGCTAGATAATTTTTTAGAATGGTATGTCTCATTAAACACTGTATTTATTCATCAGTCCTAGTGGGGTGAAAGGTTTATAGCACATAGTCAGCAGTAGAAGGAAAAATATTTGACTTGAACCTATACATTTGTTCTTATACTGTAAGCGATTTTGGCATTTATAAACTGATTCTTGCTCTGGACTCTCTAAATCTCAGCTAAAATGCCAAGCTAGTCATCAGCCATCCATTTCCCTTCCAYCCAAGTGCTCTCCCCAGTGTAGAACCAGACACATTAGAAATTGTGCTGATATTCTGCATACATGCACAGTCTCAGGTTATTGTTTCAGTTGCCAGTTAAGCCTGGCTAGTTTTGCATAAAATAGCACATCTGACTTATCAATTGAGTCATAAAATATAAAATTATTATCATAGCTGAAAAATGAAATTTCTTTCTGAGCAACCTCTAACATTATTAGCCGGTAGCTAGACCACAGCAACAATATAAAGATCCAACTCTCTGATAGTTTATGATCCATCTTGAGTAGTCTAATATTTTAAACAATCATGTTCAAGGTTTACCTCACAAGAGGGAAAAGAAGAAATAAGGCCACAGTTCGCTACTAAATATTACTCCAGTGTAGCCAGTGAATTCACCAGACTTCCTAAAAACTGTCAAACAATGAAAAGATACCTAAATGTCTTTAGAAACACACAAATGTAGCACCAAATGTGGGAGACATTTCATCTAGATTTATTGACATAWAACTGAGGCATCAAACTTTGAGCTAGATAGATCTCCACTGCGTATAGAGTATCTTCCAATAGCAAGGAAGAAAGAGGTTTCAGAATTAGATACCTGACTTTAGCATATCAGAATGCAGGTAAGAAGAGTCCTACACCTCACTGTGCAACCTGATCATTGTCCACTTGAAAAGGGTAAATATTTTTGTCTGCTAATGATATTAATAGAATTAGGGAGCATTTACACCTATCTCRCTAGAAGGTATACTTCTAGTCACATGTCCAAAATGTTGCTTTAGAGTGTCCTCTGTGTCTTATGGGTCTAGAAAAGTATTTTATGACATGGACTTTTTTTATTTTCCCCAACTGAATGCTATCTATTATCTATTAAAGAAATTAAAATGTTCAGTTTTGATTAATTTATATCCATTCATCTGTATAGTTATTCCTTTTCAATCATTTCACTGGTTAGTGTCTTAACAACAGGAAAACAGAGATGTCTTGTCTTCAGAGATGTCTTCAGACCCAGATAATATGGGTCTGAATTTCATGGTTTTGCTGTTAGTTCAGTATTTTGAATTCTCACAAATCACAGTATCTTCTTATTGACTATTCTATTGCCTTTACAATGATTTGCTATGTGATTAGTAGTAACTTCAGAAGGACAAAAATCAAAACTTCTTGCAGAAAATACAGTGATATTTGTCCCAAAACTTCTACTCCCTGGTGGGTTTTTTCAGTTCAATTTTCCAATGCAGATCATCTTTACAACAGCTGCACTAATAGTCAATACTCCATGCCAGGTCCTATTTTCTGATCCATAGAACACATTAAATCACTTTTACTYGCTAGTTTGCCAATTAGATTTTTCCACTGGATGAGTTTTCTTCATCAATTAAAATTATTGGTGATCATCTAGAGTAATTTCCCTAGTTCATTGCCACTACTTCTGTGCCACTATTAAAGCTGGAATATTATGCCTTCACCAGCTGCCTTTAACCAGTCTACTGATCTAAACAGACCAATGCTGATATTTAAATTACAATGATGGATCTCAGACATGTGATCAGAAGGAAACTGGGATCCATGCAGAATTTACCTTTTTCTTTCCTTTTTTTAGATTCACAGAATCCTGGAATGGTTTGGATTGGAATGGATCCTCTGCCATGGACAGAGACACCTTTCATTACACCAGGTTGCTCAAAGCCCCATCCAACCTGGTATTGAGCTGTTACAGGAATGTGAATGGAGTTTCATCCACAATTTCTCTGGGCAACCTCACCACCCTCACAATACAGAATTTCTTCCTATCTAATCTAAATTTACTCTCTTTCAGTTTGAAGCCATTCTGCCTTGTCCTATGACTACATTCCCATGTAAAAAGTCCTTCTCCAGCTTTCATTTAGGTCCCCTTTATATACTGAGAGGCCACRATAAGGTCTCCCTGGAGTCTTCTTGTCACCATCTCTCTCAACTTATCTCCATAGGAAAGCTTTTCCAGTCCTCTGATCATCTGTTTGACCCTTCTCTGGGCTCCCTCCATCAGGTCCATGTCCTTATTATTTTGGGGGTGCCAGAGCTGTGTACCGGAGTTGAGACYCAGGTGGGGTCTCRTGAGAGCAGAGGGGCAGAATCTCTGTTTTGATGTGCTGATCACGCTGCTTTTGATGCAGCTCACGGTATGGGTGGCTTTCTGGGCTGCAAGCACACATTTCTGGGTCATGCCAGGGTTTCCATCCACCAATAGTTCAAAGTCCTCCTCCTCAGGGCTGCTCTCAATCCCCTCATTGCCCAGCCTGTGTCAGTTTTTGCCCTAACCCATGTGCAGGATCTTAGACTTGGCCTTGCTGGAATTAATGAGGTTTGCATGACCCCATCCCTCCAGTTTGTCATGGTCCCACTCAATGGCATSCCTTCCCTCCAGGGTGCTGACCACAGCATCCAGCTTCGTGCTGCTTGCAAAGTCACTGAGGGTGAATTTAATCCCACAGCCCATGTCACCGACAGGGACATTGACCAGTCTTTGTCCCAATATCAAGCCCTGAGGAGCGTCTCTTGTCACYAGTCCTCATTTGGRCATTGAGCTGTAGAGCACAACTCTTTGACTACAACGAGTTGAGTACAAGACAGGTCCTTTTTCATCAAGTAATCCAACCATCAAACACACATCTTTCCAGTTTTAGAGACAAGGTTATCCTGTGAGATGATGTAAAATGTTTTGCACAAGTCCAGGCACGTGACATCAATTGCTCTTCCCAACACTGTAGCCCTGTCACAGAAGACTACAAAATTTGTCAGGCACTATTTGCATTTAATGAAGACATACTGATCAACAACTGCCTCCTTATTTTCCATGTGCCTTATCATAATTGCCAAGAGGATCAGCTCCATGGCCTTGATGGGCACAGAASTAAGACTGACTGGCCTGTAATTCCCTGGGTCTTCCTTTTACTTCTTTAAAAACAAACAAACAAACAAACAAAAAAAAAACCAAAAAAAACCCAAAAAAAAGTCAGTTGAAAACAAATGGGCAGAAACCTTGTGCATGAGAGAGCACATTTGTTCAACACTACAGACAGCACATCTTGTTCAAAACCAAACAATTTTATCTAAACCTTCTAAAGAATTTACAGGCATTTTTTTTCTTACTTTGCCTGGGCTTCAAACCATCCTTAAAAAAGAGAAAATTGCCATTGACCAAGACACATTTTTCTAATATAGATCTAGTTTTTGTCATTTATAGAAATATTGGGAGGTGGCAGGTGAAGATGATGGTCTTTGCAATTGACTGTTTCTTTAATCCACACTTGAAGTTGMTAACATTGCTTGCAAAGTGTATGTGAATGATGTGAAAGTAATTTCTTTGCTATAAACCCACAAATATTCCTAGGGACAGCTTTTATTTTCATTAGGGAAGCATTACTTTTAGAAGCATTGCTAGACGTTTCTAATGTTAACACTCGTCAATAATCTGATTCAATTTAAAAATGCAAATGGAAAGAGTAATTTATGAAGAATCTTATAATAAAAATCTTAAATGAAATACTTCAGTTTATTATGCAACGATCAAAATTTCACTTTCCTTCTTTCTCCCTCTTGCATTTCATGTTATTCAATGGCATAGGAAATGCAGTAAAAATCAAAGCATTTCCAACCTTTTCCAATAAGTGCTACTACTTTTGTCTTTTCCTTCTACAAAATTACAAATTTTCTGAAGGCTAAACAGCAATAGGAAGATATAAAAAAACAAAATTAATTATGAAAAACACTTTCCTATTATAAATATTGTTGGAATTTGAAAAAAAACCAATGTATTTGAAACCTTGTAAAATCTTTTGTTCCTCATTTAACTAAAAAAAATAATTGTTAAAGCACTGTAGCTCCAAATTTCTATTACARAAAAGAAATGGCAATGCTAAACTTTCTACATATTTATAGGTCTAATTAAACTGATTCATTGTCATATTTTCAGATCTGAAAATTGATTTAGGCTTTAGTTTCAATGAAAGATCCTCTAACATTATGACAAAGACCACCTCCTGTAAGACAGTTTTCTTTGTACGTGTCAAAGCAGGCTGGCTACTTGTGAATATTCTTATATATATATAAGAAATTTTTATATATATAGATAATAATACCTATATAAGTTAGAATTCTAWTAATTTCTGGTTCAGCAAGACAGAGCTCATTCTGAAACTTAATAATAAGGTCTAGAAAACACATCTACCCAGGGAATGTAATTATCCAGGAGAGTGGAAACATTTTAAAAGGAACCCTGTAGACAGTTTTTAGGAATTTGATCACAAGTTTGAGGTTAGACTGTAGCAGCTAAGCCACATGTGGAGGGCTGACCTTGGCTGGATGCTAGGTGCCCATCAAGCTTCTCTAACCCTCCTGCTCCTCAACTGGACAAGCAGAAAAATACAACAAAAGGCTCATTGGTCAAAATTAGGACAGGGAGGGATCACTCAGCAATTACTATAATGAGAAAATCAGACTCAASTTGGGGAAATTAATTTAATTTATTACTAACAAAAAGTCAGAGTAGGGAAATCAGAAATCAAAAGAAATAATATAACACCTTCTTTCTACCCCTCTCTTATTAATGAGATCAGCTTTACTCAGGATTTCTCTAACTCCTTCCCACCACAGAGGAACAGGGGAACASGGACTGGGGGTTGTGGYCAGTTCACCACATKTCTCTGCTGTGTCTCTCCCACAGGAGATAATTCTCCACAAATTTCTCCAACTTGAGTTCTTTGCATGGGCTGCAGTTTTCGTGAAAGAACAAATTGCTTCAGTGTGGAACCCCTGTAGGGTCATGAGTCCTGCCAGCAAAACTGCTCCAATATGGACTCCTGTCTCCACAGGACACAGATCCTGCCAGCACCTGCTCCAGCATGGGGTTCTTCATGGGCTGAAGGTGGATATCTGCTCTCATGTGGACCTCCATGGGCTCTAGGGGRGAGGCAGTCTGCCTCTYCATGGGCTTCACCRTGAGCTGGGCAATCTCTGCTCCAGYGCCTGGAGCACCTCCTTCCCCTGCTTCTCCACCGACCTTGGTGTCAGGACTTTTTCTCTCACACATCCTCACTTCTCAGCTTTGAAGCTGTGAACAAGATTTTCTTCCCCTTCTTACAAATGTTATCACAGAAGYACCACTGCTATGGCTCTTTGGCTCAGTTTTGGCCAAAACAGTGGTTCTGTTGGTCACAGAGGAAGCTTCTGGCATGCTCTAAAAGAAGTCGCCCCTGTAGCCCCCTCTGCTCTCTAAACCATATCACACTGATGTAATACACCTCATTACTTCAGAGCAGAATATTTTTTTTTYCATTTTTYTAAACAGAAAAATAGACAAACAGGCAAATTAATGCCCTAATTTTTCATTGCAACTGAGTACCAAAGATATATCATGATGTCATTGGAAGTCTTCAATGTGAGCTCTTAGATTGTTACACGRGAACTGGATCCCCATTCAAAAGGTTTTATAAACACCAAGACACTCAAACACATAATGCCTAAAAAGTGACATGTCTGATCAGTAGTGAAATACATTCAAACATTGAATTATGTACTTCCTTTCTACTTATATTGAATGAGATCTGAAATTCACAGCAGTCAACCTGGTAATAAAACAGTAATAAAACATGAAAACGGATTTGTCAGACCCCTCTCACATCAACTTCCACAGCTCAGCAAAGGATACATTTTTATTCATCTCAGACATGTATCGAAAATTTAAAATTCCTTCAGGACCTTAGGGACTTAAGTGATGATTTCAGACATGAGCGAATGATTACTTTTTCTCTTAAACACAATTCAGGATATACTCTTATACCATATTTTTATGTCATACTTTTTGTCATCTCCATATGCCAGACTCTTAGCATTAATTTAGTAAAGTGGTTTATGACCTTATATTAATTTTATGCTGAATTATTGGGTTTTTTTTGTTTGTTTGTTTGTTTTTTTTTTTTTTTTTTGTAGAGCCATATAATGTTTTGGATTGGAAGGAAAAACATTAAATGTCAGCTAGTCCAACCTCCCCTGTAATAATCCGGGACATCTTCAACTAGATCAGGTCCAAAACTCTGTCCAACCTGACCTTGAGTGTTTCCATGTTCTTAGTTTTTAATAACTTACATCCTATTTCTCCCTGCAATACCTTCTTCCTTAAATCAAATGTAGTGTAAATAACATGAAGAAAAAAGAAATAAGGTCTTTTACTTGTCAGCGCAAATTTTCAACACATAAATAGGATTAATCCTTTCCAGAATGATAAAAATTAGCTCAAGATTTTCAATAATTGCATAGAGGAAATAGAAATGAGAGCTGGAACATTTTCACACCATGACAAACCTTATTGCATATATTCAAGATATTCTAAGAATACTTAGATTTTATTAGGTTGTCTTATCATGTTGTACCTTCCCAAAATGTAAGTATCAGCAACAGCCTATTTCATTTCCCTGTAAAAATTCTATATTTGATTAGTTCATTATCTTGACCATTCAGTCTCCATATATTTCTGAAATGTAAACTGTTTCACAAACTGTGTATTAGAATATAATGTAATACTACTTTGGGAATGGAGAGTCTGGTCCTAATATCATAGATCAATTAAAAACCTACATATACTTTAATGGTTCCCAATTTAAGGCAAAATTTGACTATTCTATAGCACTTTGCATGCATCTGTTCTAGAGAATTTAATAAAAACAGAAATATGAGGAATACTTTTTGCAAGTAAGAACATCAAGGCACAAAAAAAGGGAAAAAAGCAATAGTAATTGCTGGGATAAACCCAGATGTCCTCATTCCATCTTAGAAAAACAATCTTATACATGTTAAAAAAAAAAAAAACTGTTTAGTCATGCAATGTCTCTTAGGAGTGAATAAAAAGAATCAGATATGCCGAACAATTTTAATGCCCATTTTACAATTAAGCAAATCGTGTCCTTATCTTCATTGAATATATCAACCAGATTATATTGTCTATGAAGAAAGACCTACATAAAAAGCTTGGATAGACACATCTGAACTCTATACTTAGTGAGACAAGTCCCACCTAAACACCTGGAAATCATGTAACACTTTTTATCTTCATTTCTTTTCTCTAAAGAAATTAATTGAAGTAATTCTAAAAATTCTTTTGTTTTCTTGAAAGTTTTGTAGCTTTGTATCTCCTAGGGGCTTTTGATGAATTTCTGTTTGAGGGTGATGGGTTGGGGTTTTTTGAGTTTTTTCTTTTCATTAATAACCTAAGAAAACCTAGACAAAGGAAAAGARGATAGTATAACAAGGCATTTTTGATCCTTCACTAGTGAGTTGATATATTTTTCACTGGTCTTACTTATAAAATTATTTTATTTTGCTAGATAGTTATAACAAATTAATTTTACTATTACTGCTGCTTGCTCCTTTTTCTATATGCTTCATTCCTCTTCTATATTTCCATATATGCAACTATCAGCCTATAATTTCTCTCTGCACCATGAAACTAATATCCTGTGATGGAATGCTAATTTAATTGAACTTACTTCAAAGCGGATGTTGAGCTGTCATTTCAACCAAAGTTTCAATAAATCTTGTCTAAATACTGTGTAGTTTCATAAAGAATAGTCTGTGCAAGCTCAGAAATCTCTTCATTAATTTATTTTGATAGGTTTAGACACACAAGAGAACTCTTTGTTGCTAACACTTATTCAAATGTAAGTTGTCACACTAGGGGAAAAAATACACCTCAACTATTATGTTCTTTAGTTCAGTGTTTCCAAGGATATGAGAGTTATAAAGGGTCAGTATCCATCTGGTACTGAGGCAGAAGACCAAAGAGAAAGTTTGTACTTTCTAAGAACTAATTATTGTACAGGGTATTTGAAACTAGGCCTCTACAAAATATTAATCAAAAAGAACTACAAATGAACAAACACCCACAAATTTGACTCCCGTTAAGTATGCTTAATGGGAAGCATTATTTCCAAACTGAAATCCCCATTTCTAACAGTGAGACCCTAAAACTCCCTAAGAATATTTTGCATGATGCTGATCCATAATGGTTGAGATCTTCTGTCCTGATAGAGTTTTCTGGAACCAATTGGCCAGGTTTATCATTAAAGTATATCTGACTGACAGCACCATCTATTCATGAGTCTTGGAAAGGTCAACAAGATGCATCTGGAACACATATTTGCAACTGAACTTCTGCTTGAAAGGTGAATTAATATAATGGAACTGTAAATAAGGGGATGCAACAGAATATAAATGAGAAAGAAACTCTGAAAGACTTCTGACAAGGTTCTTTACTAGGACAGGAAAATTACTTGTATCTAAGGCAATTATACAAGAATTAATTTCCAGATTTTTCTGACTAAATTGATCTTCCAAAACATGGTGTTTATCTTTCCAACTTTTCTGTCATAGCAACCATGAAATGTCTCTCCTGTACAACACCTATAATTACAAAATTTTTCATGTTCAGTGTTATTGCCTAAAATAGACAAAATTGTAAAAATAAAAAACTTCTTTCCCAAACAATAAGAAAGACATTTTCAGAATACACAGACTTCATAACTGAAAGGTTTCCAGCTGAAGTTGAAAGTTTCCACCTAAAAGAACAGTAATTTGCACAGCAATCAGAGGAGGGGRTGATCTGGAAGAGATACTGGTAGATTACAGACACATCCAGGATAAAGAGCCATCTCTGATCCTCTAGCAGTTGGATGASCAGGAAATAAAATTAATACATTTGTGGGGTTTGCATCTGTGCCCAAAGAAACACTGTAGCAATGAGTTGGAAGCAGACTTCCAAGAAAGATGGAGTTAATAGGAGGAAATAAAAAGTAACCCAGAAATGTTCATTAGTATCATTATCACATAGAGGCCACTGTTTTCTAGACTTGAAAATTGCAGTTGTGCAAAAAGGTGACTTTCAGACTCATTGGCGCAGAATCTTGAGTGTCAAGGCAAGGTGGACAGGAYTTCCAATACCTCCTGCAAAAACTGAATAGCAAACTGTTTATCCTCAGTTCATCTGCAGTATGAATCACCCCTGACATGACTTAAATCTGTGATCAAAGTGGGTGCATAAACCAACGTTATTAGTGGCATAACTGAACCAAGTCTAAACAAGTCTAAGTAGCTGCCCCAGGAGTTTACTGGGGAAAAAAAAAAAGAATATAAACTAATACTTTCCAGCTTTAAATATTCTGAAACATCACAAAGACTTTATTACATGTGTAAAAGATTTATCTGGTGAACATTGAAATGTTGGTGCTTTGACTTATCATATTCATTGATTATTATTGCATTTTCACTGATTATTATTGATTGAAAAGCAAATGAATGCTTGACATCTAGAGACACTACATTATGTTATGCTACATTCTGTCACCTACTATATTTGCAATAGTTATATTATTCGACATAATTAAGCCTTYGGATGTGTGGATATTTTACGTTATCTGTACTAATACATATGAAAGATTTTGCTCTTGTCTGTTGCAAACTATTCTTGATATAAGAAATATTTATATTCTTTCAATGCTTTAACCACCAAAGCCTAACAAAGCTACATTTAATTTTTTTCTACATCCCTATTAAATGTCTGCAATTAAATTCTGGTCTACTGAAGTCAAACATGCTTCAGGGGAGCACAGATTTGGATGACTTTAATGGAATCTGGATTTCATATATCAATATACTTCTCATTAGCACACTAAATATTGACACTACCTTACACTGACATAGAAARCTAAACTTTTCTAGGATGCAGCTGACAGTTACGCATGACTGCAAATCACAAGTTTTCAGCTGTTTCATACAGCAGTGAATATACACGCTGCATCCTATGGACCCAATGCCTTCACTTTTCACATAATTGCTCTCTCGTTGACTCTGTCGTTCTTTCCAATAATTACACCTCATTCTAATTGCAGCTTCCACTAAAATGAAAACCACAATCCTCTCCCTTCCCCTCATTCCCTCTGGTGAGAGAGACAAAAGGCAGAGGTAAGAACAATATATGGGAAACAGCGATGAGATAAGAAAATGCAGTGTAACAGCAACATTATTAATAACAAAAAGATACAAAATTAGGGTAATTTGCATGCAGAAATGCTCACTGACCTACCTGGTACCACACAACCCCCAAGACAATGACAAAATCACAGCAGACCCTTTGTGGACCACCTTTCTCTTTCTGACCATAATCCAAGCCCCCCACCTTCTCATAAGTGAGAATCCCTTACTTCCAGCCCTTGATAATGATGGGAAGTGGTAAAGAAAAACAATCTAGAAATGCCCACACACTTCCAGGCTCTGCCCCCTCATGGCTAGTGTGAAAAAATKAATTCTGTCCTGCCCAGAATCAGGACACACCCTCGGTCAAAAAGTGTGTGTTGACACTCAGAGGGAGCCTCCTGCATTATATTTTATAATAAAATATAAAAATGGTAGATCAACTAGGAAGCAGAACTTGGACAATGTGTGCTTTTGTAAGGAAATAAGGTTGCAGCATATACACATGTGGTTCATTTATCAGAGGATTTCTGAGTAACCTTCCAAATGACAACATAGCCCAATGAAAAATTATAGCAGCTCTCCAGCTGTTTAATTTGGGATATGATAAATGGCATGCTGTTTGGATTTCACTACAACTAGAAGAGATGAGGTTCAAAATCAAGCTGAATATCTGTCTGCTCTTTCAGTAATTTCACAGTAGGGTTATCAGGGACCATTCAGTCTAGACTAATTGAAGGAAAGTTCATTGCTGTTGGAAATAGGTGTCGGTGAAGTAATGTTTCATTTCAACCAGGAAGACAAATTGTTGTATGTCTTACACTTGAAATAATTACAGTAACCCCACTAGAGAAAGAGGTAATATATGAAAATACTCAGTTAATTGCAATATGTGATATGCCATCCCTCTGAAGCTTAATATATCAAGGACCACATGAAAGACATTTGAGAACTGTGCTGTCATTCCTTACCAACTGCAGGAGTACACAGCAAAATAAAGTCATGGCTCACTGTAAACAAACATTTTTAGTCTTGGGAATGATAAGGAATTCTGCAGATTTTTTTTTTTCAAAGTATTATATCAATATGGAATAATCATTATTGTATTTTTTAAAAGCTTACAATATACAGTCTACTCATATCTTTAATCAGTTAACACTAATTAGGGTATCAACAATCTCAAAGAACGATGCCAATGAAGAAAGCATATGATGGAAAAGTATTGATTCACCACCTGTTGCAATGAGGGGAGATTGMACATCCTGGGCTATTTCTAAAACAGAATGCTAGGAGTCTTTTCACACTTAGAAGTAAAATAATTTTGAAGGGTTTGAAGAAATCTCTTTCAACCTTTACTAAAACCTTAGTTTAGAAGTGTTAGTGCCTATTTTCACACAATGATTGGACTTTAACCCATCAACAACCAGCAGTTTGAATAACCTTCATAATCACTATCTAAAACAGATGTTATGTTTAGTATCTCTTTATTACAAGCGGATAGATTCCAGATGCTTTCACTCTCCATAGTTTGATGAGGCTATTTATGGATATCAAGATAAAAGAATAGCTAATTTTTTAATGTTATTTTCAGATTTATTTCCAAACATCTGAAATGCTAACCAAACTAATAGAAAGGCATTTTCACAGGAATACATATCTGCTTGAAATGGCTGGKTCCAAACACTAAGCAAATACACCAAGTAGTACAAAATAATAGTGATCTACTATTTGTCTCCATTCTTCATATTTTTGTAGTCTTTATATAAAGGAGAACAAGTTAATTTAACTCTACCTGTATGATTCTTGATCCTGATTTTAACAGAGAGCAAGAACTGAAGAAAATTTTTCTATCAGAGCTAACTATTATGGCATAAAGAATGTGCAATATTTCAGGAAAATTCTAATCTGCTCAGTTAGGGCAGGTCATAMTGTATTGCTACAGCTGCTGAAATGAATAGCTACACAAAAAATGTTTCAGAATCTTGAAATCAGATRGCTTCATTGCTCAGGCTTGACCAAGAAATAACAAAAACTTACTGCCAAATACAATGCAATCATGGGTGCACATCTGGGTCTAACTCAAATCTCAATTATACCTGTGTAAATTAAAAATAACTTCATCAAGGTCATTACATTTTGCAATTTAAAAACAATGTAAGGTTAGAATTTGGCCAATCTCTTAAAAAAAAAAAAATAGAATGTATTTGGAGGGACTATATCTTGCATAGATTTTTTCTGCTCCTCTTGACTGCTTTCCTAAAACCCAAAGATATTTTCGTGTAATTTTTATTAAATTCTAAGTCATGATATAGTATAGATGGAACACTTCTTTTTTTTTAAGCTCTGCAATTCTAAACCAGCTGGGAGACAACATATGCTTGCTTGCTCGTTTGAAACGGATTTTAGTATTTCAGGGCTCAAAACTATATGAATAGTAATTTCACCCTATATGAGACATGCTAGAGGTCAGGTATAGACAAATATCCAAGCCAACAATAAAGAAATAATTTCACCTGAAAATGTATGTTTATATTACACTTAAGCTTTAACCTTCACTTCAATACGGMTCCTTCAATTCAAAAAAGGGTCGTTTATGAGTAACAAGTGTTGGCAAGTTTGCACCATTTCTCAGCTCAATATAGCTCTATAGTCACAGTGGCTTCTAAAACATGAGAAAAATGATGCAGTGGTCTAATTACTCTTGCTTTTTGGTAAAGGGTTGTTTTGTATAATCACAACTAGATTAACTAACCTCTCTGGTAACTGAAGACCCTTAATAAAAGCTCTCTCTGCATCAACCATCCTTGTAGTTTTCCACAAATATTTTTGCATCCTTTCAAGTGATTAGTCTTTCAACATGTACAMACAGACTATATTCAAATGCAAAACACTTTATTTCTTATCTTTCACTTATTTGCTTWCCCTAAATCAGTCAAACAATGAGTTTTAGTTTATAATTGAAGTGGAACTACAGTAACAGTTACAGTGCAGTTAGCTCTCAATTGTAGCAAGATACCTTAAAAAGACTGTGTCTCATCCCTCAGGGTAGGGATTACAAAGGTAGAGATTCTTTTTGTGCACAACGCTTCATAAATGATTCTGGCTATTGTACAGTGTTTCAAAAATAGAGAAAGAGTTACATCTTTCAAAAGCATACAGTTAGCACCCGGTTCTAGGAAGACAAATTCTGTTTTTCTAATATGAATTAAAGAGCAGCCATGTGGCTTCCATTCAGGCTTCACCAATTGATTTTTATCTCTTCTGAGGTTAAGCTGCTTGCTATAATTAATGCTGCCCCCAGGTAGTTGTAACTTTTACAAATAGTATTCAGCATGTGATAATAGGTCTCACTGGCCATGACAGCAGCATGGGGTCACATTATTACAGATTAAATGGTCTTGAAAAAAAATTCAGTATTAAATTTATCTTTTCAGTTCTTTTCTCTTACAAATAACCCTGTAGCAGAAATAGGAGAAAAGAAGAACTATCAAATCCAGATAAAGTTTGTCATCTTCCAATTGTCTTGAATTGCCAAAGTGCTATTTGTACCTATTCTTATCTTTTATATGGATTAGTTTTCATCTTTCAAGTACTGTAAATCCATAATAAGGTTTTTGAATGCAGTATTCAAAGTGCTTGCTGGAGTAGACCATATTTAAATGGTTGCTCACACAGCCAAAGCATTTGTTCCACTGTCCTCTTGGTTTCAACTGTGTTAATTTCACCATTCTTCACTGTACATCTTGTCTCAGCTCATCTCACCTCACCTCATCTCATTTCAGGTGCAGTAACATAAAATTAATAATACTAACATTCAACTTGCTGGTTTTACTCTATCAGAAAATGCAAAGAATCTGGTTTTCATCCCAGTTACAATGTGATGTAACTGGAATGAAAGTGAAGAGCTAGTGGATGTGTAGACAGAGTTTTTGAATAGTTGCAGAGGTTTTCCCAGGCCAAAAAGAAGAACATGGTACATACCCAGCATATCCAATACCTGTCTAGAACGCAGCTGATGTCTATGAGTCACTATTGAAAACTTTAATTTGAACCACACTGAATTTTACTCCAGAGTCAGCTRGCTGACTTTATCAGAACACAGAAAACCCAGGAATGAGCCAACATGAGTGTAATTTGTACACTCAATGGACCAATGCCCTGGAGAAAAACTAGGAAAGAAACTGACCGTATGAACATACTAATTTTTTAATACTTTGTCTTCATGCTAAATCCACTATCTAGGAATTTAGGACAATATTTAAGATACCAATATAASCAAAGTCAGTGACCAAATTAGAATGAGAAATCTGGTGGGTCTCAAGGAGTTTTGGCTACTTCGGATAATTGATGAGAGAATTTGTAACTCTTCTGAAGGCTAAATGGCTGCACAATCATCTCTCGGGAACTGAAAAAAAAATCCCACGTCTCCTGAAAGCAAAAGATGCAGACAACATCTCTTGTTTCRTCTGGCAGAAATATACAGAACTTTGAATGTTTTTGTAGATATAATTGTAACTATAACACAGTATTCATAAATATTTCTACTGGTGGAAYGTAAAAGAGAAAATCCATATTACTGAAAAAATCAGACACAAGACATCTGTGACAAAACCACCTACACAGCATAAACTGTAAACCAGAGTTAAGATCTCATCTTTTATTTCCAGCCCTCAATACATCTACATAACCTCATTTCCAACCCTTAGAGTTTTATCTCCATTATGTTCTCAAGGGTGTTGAAAGAACAACTTTATAATCTAACCYAGTACTCCTAAATCACTTACTTAAAAATTAGCAGCTGCACTGCTTATTACATGGCTATTTTCTTCTGTGTAAGTAGGATTTTGCAGTGTTGATAATCATTGTACACCCACAAAAAGTGGGACATTTAACCACAGCAGCCATGTAGGCATCATTTTAATAATGACTCATGCCACTTCTCCAGTATTCTGACCTCACTGTGCCTCCCTCGGTCAAGTTTGGCGTTATGACACTGATATCTTAAACACTAACAGCCCTCTTGAGACCAATTGAGGCAGCTTGAGATGATCTCAGAATATTAAACATCCATGTCTTGAATAGCTTCTGATTCATGAGGAGGATACTTCCAACAGTCAAGCACTCTCTGCAAAAGTGAGCCCTTAGTCTCAGAGGTGGTTAAAGAGTGAAAAAGGAGGCTAGAAGCCAGAAAAGCTTGAGACTGCTTTGTATAACACTTGGCCTAGTTAATGTTAGTGAACATGTTATGGGTCAATAGAGCAGAAACTCAAAGTTCACAATGCTCTGATTCCATTTTCTTCCTATGAGAATAGGATTGCTTTTTAGTTCATTGTTACAAAAAAAAAAAAAAAAGTCATACATTA
>NW_026623380.1:821130-833863 GCF_030028575.1 Malurus melanocephalus
CAGGGGACACTTAGTTTACTCATTTTATTGGTAGAGACAGAAAATATCCGATTTTCAACCTTTCTTTTACATAACTTGAATCCTTGACCGAAATGAAAACTGCAATATATTTGCCTGCAGACTAATGATGAAGACATTACAATTAAAATATAGAAGTTAAAGCCAGATAAAACCAAGAAGTCTGGGTTTTTTTTAGGCAAACAAAAAGCTACAAAATAAAGAGCAAAAGATTGAAAATATTTTGTCTCAGAACCAGATAAACAATTTTATATATTTTATGTTAAATTGTAGAAAGATTCTTCAGTACTCTGCTTTAGAATATTCTTAACTCATGGTCTTTAAACATTCCAAGATGTCAGTGCAGCCCTTTTCACTTGTTAGCTCTCTAAAACTTTAAATTATCTTATCACAATAATAAACTAAAGCTCAGTTTAAAGTGTTCCTATGGGAATGGATGCCTGAATGGATTATTATGGGTTTTGTGACCTCTTGGCCATCCATTTGAATCTAATTTGGCTAATAGCAATAAACCGTTACAATCCAATGAATATTTAATGGAATAAATAAAATTACATGTGTACTGTTATTTTTGATAAATKATTTAAGTCTGATTCTCCTTGATTCTTGAAAAAATTTATGTTTCCATATTACCATTTATATGCAAACACATTTTAAAGATAGGTCTATTACTTTCTAATTCAGAAGAAATTAAGGTAAAGGGAGTGTGATACTCTAACAGGAGATATCTGTCTTATTTTCTTTATACTCCAACATTTTATAAACAAGTTCTGCACATGCTCTACAACTGAGTGGTAAAATTATAATAATTAACTCTTGCCTCTCCTCAAATTCTATGAGATAGCTAATAGACACATGGTCGGAAAAAGCCTTGTGACAGAAAAAGAGAAAAAAAACCCCAAAAGAGACAACTCCTTATTCTCTTTTTACACCTATTCCTCCCGCTGAAAAGTAACCTCAAAATAAACCAATCAACATGYTTAATATGTAAGCCAGAAATAATTGGGGGTCTAGTCTTGAAGAGGTTGTCTTTTGAGGATCAGATATTCCAGGTGTTAAATCTGTCCTTTCTTAACTATATTGCTGCATAGATGAGAGTAATTAGACAAGCAGTTAATCCATCTATTTATTGCTTTGATTGTGACAATTTACAGACATCGTCAAAGAAATGCAGTAATTAATGTCCATATCCTTCTCAGTACAAAAGTTTGATACCACTGACTGAGGTCATGAAAAAAATCACACATCTGTAAGGATTAAAAGTGTACTTCTGGAACCTGGCTGATGCTCCAAAAGATGTCTGTGTAACAAAACAAGGTCAATAAATGTGATTCTCAGAAATCTGAACAGATCAAAGGCTTTTGATATGTTTCAAATTAGCTGAATCCCAAGGTCACTACGTGGCCTTTTTTTGGAATTATTTTTACATAAACAAAAGAGTTTTGGGGGTTAGCTCATACTGGTCACAGTGCTGCTGTACTCAGCCTTACCAACTCTTGTGTTTAAATTATAACACACAAAGAGTATTAGTAATTAAACAGCAATTTCATGTTAGCTACTGTAATTGTGTGCAATTTTATCCTGCACAGAAATATCTGTTAGTCAGACATTTTTCATCCTGAGTCATTATATTTATATAGAGGGGCTGTTCTTCATATGATTAACAGTTGCTCATTTTGGAGATAAGAAATTTGTTTTGTTTTTTGTTTTGYTTTGTTTTKTTTTTACTACCTGGACAATATCACCTACTAGAGAAAAACTGCTTGTAAAATGAAAATATTTCTTTTGAAACAAAAGGTATATGACAGTAATTTTAAAGTATTTTTAATGAAATTCTRTTATTTTCTGTTATGATAGAGTATTTTCATATACTAATATATTCCATTTTTTTTTTCAATTGAGGGAAATATTGGCTATACCTTTGATACACCAAACTGGGAATTCAGTTTGGCTAGTTCTTTTTAGTCAATATACCACTAAATACTTCCGCTGAAGTGCTTTTCTGACAAGAATATCCAGCTGAGAAGACTTAGAAAGTGATTTTGTTGTTGTTCTTAATCAAATATAAAACTCATCTATATTTATAGTAAATATTTTTACTTTTTATGTATAAGGGAGAAACATATTTTCTGTTATTTTAAATTTATAGATACCTCCTGCAGCTAGAATAATCATGCAATGACATTTAAAAATTCAAAAACCTGAATTCTTCCCTTTCACTTTTTGGTAATCTTTCCCTTTCTTTTACAACCAAGAGAAAGAAAGAATTTTTTAAAAAAAAACTTGAAACCCAGCAGTGCTTTAATACCTTTCCTTTAAAAATGTCAATTTTTTAGATTTTTTTTTTTTTTATTTTACAGAGAGTAATGAAAACAAAGTTGACAGATATTGACTAGAACACATCTTCTATAGTCATCTCAAGTGAATGCTGGGGTTGATCATTCACACTGTCACAGTTCCAACATAGCTCARCATATGGTAGGACATTGTGACACACTTCTATGACTCATAAGTCAGAGATCCGATCCGTAAAACAGGAATCAAAGATTGCAATTGTTCTACAAGTAGCACAGGGGACATGAGAAGGTTTTTTAAAATTTATTTTGTTTTCCTAGGCAATTTGATTCCAACAAAGTTATTCAGGAATTGACAAAATAATAGAGCTTTAGTGTACCATTTTTTACAAACCAAAAAACAGAAAGCAAAATATTTAAAAACAGCAAAAGAAACSAAGTCTCTGTGAATAAAATGAATCGAACCCAGAAGGGTTCTAAATATATCCAAAAAACACAATTAAAACCAAACAAGGTTAGATGTTGGTGCCAAAAATTTATGTATTTTATTTAATAGTAAAAGAGGCAAAGAGAAAGAAAGAGAAAAGAAAGAAAGAAATAGAAAAATAAGTGGGAGGGGAAGGGGTGTGGGTACAGGGAGAGAGTGACAGGGGTTGGATAGAAACCTATCACCCTTCCAGGGGCCTAATGACTASTCATTTCTCCCCTCCATCTGGTCTTCTCAGTGGTAAGGATCCCCTCTCACCGCCATGCTGGAGAGTATAGAATCCAGTGGATTAATATGGGAATGCCCAGGTGGGAATGCCCACGTGCCTCCTGAGTGGYTGGGTTTGACACTGTCCCTTGCAACACCGTGGATCTGTTGCATCACCATGCAGTGTTCTGGTGCAGGGTCTGGGGTCCTCTTTAGTGCRGATTTAGCTGAGCCATGGCACCCCCTYRGCTGTCCCTCATGAGGATGAGCTTTCCTGGGATGAAGGSGCTCCTGCAGCTGAGCTCCTCTGAGTGTTCACTGCCTCTGACCAGAGGCTTTCTCACCTCACACCCAAAAATTCTCCTTCCCCACCCTTTGGTGTCAGATCTCTGCCTGCCTGGCAGCTGATATCCCTGGGGCTGTGGTCTCCACCCCAAAGGTGCTGAGCTTTGCTCTGTCAATGCATCCCACCTTCATCAAAGGGCAGTGGACAGTGTAGTTTCAGGGCCCCATTCGGGGTTGTGACGGTTTTCTCTGCAGCTTTTACATGGATTTTCTATAACAGGCAAAAGTCCTTCATGAGGATGTTTAGGCCACAAATTATTATTTTTCCATCTCTGATACCATTGCACCCTTGGTTATTACTGACARCTCAGTATTTTTTCTTTTTTCTCAGTCAGAAGATAGTTGATCACTCATACCCTGCACACAATTAACTTCTAACTTCCATGCAGCTGTTTAACAGTGACATAAAACAATTTTGCTAAACTTTCTTAAACATTCTGGAACTCCTGATTTCACAGGAAGAAATTATTTAGAGTCATGAGTTTTTATTAATCAAGACTGTTTAAATCCCAAATATCTATAAATCTTTGTAAATATCATGATTACACTTACCGAGCCTTGAAAATGGTGAATTATGTTCTTCACAAATCACTGGAAGCTAAATCTCCCAGCATAGAGAGAGTGCTCCTGCTTCACTTAGGACATGAGCCTTGGCTGCTGGTACCCAACACGAGTGTCTGCAGAAGGGAAAATATGGTCCAGCTATGCTAGACCAGCTATGATTTCTCACAATGACCTTTTAAGGTATACAATAYTGACCAGTAACACACAGCATTAAAATTTCTAAAATATTTTATTTTACAAATGTGTAGTTCAAAATATACTGACTTCTGCGATATAGAACAACCATTATTAAGGATATGACTGATACTTTAGCATCAAAAAGGACAAATGATTGAAAGATCTCCTGCTGAATGGTGTTTTCTACAGCAGAAATCATTCTCCTCTAGTTTCTCTCCAGCTGAGCCCTGTCTTTCTTGAAAAGTTCTTTTTCTACAAAGACTTTGCTTAGGTCAGGTATTGCAGAATATTTACTCAATGATGATCACAATAGGGTTGAGTGTTTATGGGTGAGAATCAGGGAGAAGGCCCAGAGGGCAGATATCATGGTAGGATTCTATTAGAGAGCCCACCAGGATGAAGAGGCAGACAAAATATTCTATAAGCATCTGTTAGAAGTCACAGTATTGCTTCTTCTAGTGAGGGACTTCAACATAACAGATGTATGCTGGAAAGACAATACAGTAGAGAGGAAATAGTGTGGAGTTTTTGGAAAATAACTTTCTGATACAGYTGGTTGGGGTCCCAGCCAGGGAAGACCTACTGGACCTACTGCTCACAAACAGGAGAAGGACTTGTGTTTGATGTGGTGGTCCTGAGCACAGCAATCCTAAAATTATAGTTGTCAGTTCTAGAAGGAGGGGTGCCAGGAGGACTTCCTCATTCAACTTTTAGCAGGCAGGCTTTGGACTGCTTAGGAGAGTGGTAGAGAGAGTCTCTTGAGAGGCAGTCCTGAAGGGCARAGTAGTCAAGGAAGGCTGGACATCCTTCAAGAAGGAAATATCAAAGGTGCAGGAGCAGGCCATCACATGGTGCCAAAAGATGAGCCRATGGAGAAGACCAGCCTGGGTGAACAGCAAGCTTTGGCTGGAACTCAGGGGGAAAAAGGAAAAATTATGACCTGTGGAAGAAGAGGCAGGCAGCTGAGGAGGATTCCAAGGATGTTATGAGGTTACGGAGGGAGAAAATCAGGAGGGCCAAAGCTCAAATAAGGCTTAAGCTGGCAACTGTTATAAAAAACAATAAAAAAAATTCTACAGATTAGCAGCAAAAGGGGATCAAAGCAGAATATTCATCCTTTATTGGGAATGTATGAAAAGACAGTGACAAGGGATGAGGAAAATGCTTTCTTTGACCCASTCTTTAACAGTAACACCAGCTGTTCTCCAGCTATCCAGCTCCCTGAGCAGGAAAACAGAAACATGAGGACAATGAGCTCCTATAGTCCAAGGGGAAATGGTCAATGACCTGCTGATGATTTCTGTCTAATATCTTGACTTTCTTCTAATGAATTAATTCTACCTTTTCAGGCAGTAAGATATATAAATATCTTTAAAYCTTTAACCCTGAAGGTTACCTTGAAGATGACCTTTAAAAACCTGAAAAATATGCAACCATTTGCTTGAAAGTTGTTAAAAAAACATTAAAAAATTAATATTTTTAAATGGAACCTAAGTGAATTTTTTTGTGCCAGTGACCAAAAATCCTGAAAGAAAAACAAATAATGTACAAGGATGTTTCTAGATGTTTCAGAAGGGTTAAGCTGTCATGTTTCTTTAAAAWTAGTTAAATACTGTTATAGAAATTGGATCTAGAAGTCCAGAATCTGTCTGATCTGTACATCTCTAGTGGAAGATATTTGTCAACACAATTAGAAATTCAGGAATGAATCACAGTAAGCGGCTCACAGTCAATTTGAGCTACCAATTTCTCTCTAGAATTAAAAATTTTCGTACCTAACATTAAGAACAGTTTTATCTTTTCTATATGAACACGATAGAATGTCATTGTTTAAATAATCTGTGGCATTTAGAACAGCTATCATGAATCATGAGGTTTTTGCCATTCATGTGTTGCTATGAATAAGGCAGTGCAATCAAAGCAGAAAGTCAGGTGTATTGTAAAATATTCCCACACAGCTAAACTGCCATCAGAGAGGCTGCAACGATACATTTACTAGAATACAGCAAGCACATATCATTASTTTTCTCTTTATCAGAACAGTTCTAAAGGGCTAAAGTTCATTTCTGAACAATTATGCAATGATATAACATATTATGAATAAATTTTTTAAATTTATTTCATTTCTGTAGATTGTTTATTAGCATTTTCATATCAACTTTATTGGTCAATTTTGCACTCTAACACTCTGTTAGCATAGAATTAGTGYTTGTTTTTCCCTCTAAGTACTCTTTCTTCTCTGTTATGGAAGGCATGCTGACAATCAAAACAGTTTTGTTGCCAGCTTCTCTTACATCTAAATTTCTACCAAGGTGTATTTTCAAAAACAAAAGCCTAATTTTTTCCTTGTTGGTTTGTTTGTTTAGATTAAGTCCAGAAGCTATGGTTTTCTCCAAGACTGGCTGGAGTCTCTGGCCACACATTTCTACTGACACTTTACAGAACAAAATATAATCTGTGCAAAAATTATCTGTCTCTATGCAATAAAATAAATCTGTTGCATTTCCCAGTAATATGCAACAAGAGCTGAATATCAGACAGCAGTCAGAGGAAATGGCACTTTCCAAGAAACTAGACAGCGTGCACAAGTATGAGCTCTAGTTTTATATGTCAAATGCCAGGACCTGGATACTGAATCAATATACCTGGCATCAGCCAACACTCAAAAAATGTTTCTTCCTGCAGTTAAATGAAAAAAATAATTTCCAGGTATTTTTCTTCTTTGAGTCTATCTATAGGCATAAGTACTAAGCTTTCTTAGTAATTTCTCCATTATTTTGCATTTTTCATATGGTTCAACAATAATAAAGGGTATGAAGTTATTACATATGTCCTCTTCAGTCTCTGATAGCAAGATTAAAAGAAAATGTCCTCTTGGAACTCTGCTTCAGAGTATATCGTGAACTTTTCTGGAATCTTCCTCTGTGCTATCAGCATATTCGGTGGTATTTTTTTTTCATTTATGTTGAAGTCAAATAAGTGACCAGGAATAATCTAATCATTAGTGGTATAGTTCGGGTAAAAATTAAAAAAAAAAAAAAAAGAAAAAAAAAAANAAAGAAAATTCTTCCATATATTGGCACATATATTTATACAAATTTATAATTATGTTTGTGGACAAAATAATCTGGTTAATACTCAAATAATTATCCTGTTTCATTTTTGTTATTTATGTATCTCTTTAACTGTACTAATTTCATTATTTCAGGTACCACAGTGCCTTTTGTATCATTCAAATTACTACAGTTCCTGTATAGCTTTGATGCATTCCTTCATTGCTATAATAATTTAGGAATAGTTATTTTAGCTCAATGATTGTTTATCCTCTTTAAGGCACATTCTGTTTTGATACTTCCAATTTTGTATGATCATGATTTCTTGTTTTTCCAAAATGTGAAGGGTTGGCTTTGTCCTCAGCTGTGCAGAAATCTGAATAGACTCCAGTTTTTAATTTCYCAAATCTTTCTATTTTAATATCATTCCTCATAAAACATTCTCCAACWGTTCAAAAATCAATCCATTCTCCATCATATTCACTTTTGTTCAGGTAATTTCCTTTGCTTAGCAAATTCTGCTTCTTTTGTTATCTCAAATTTGTTTTCAGTCAGGTTCTGTTTGTCCTGTTTATAAATTTTCCTCCTATTTCTCTTTCATAAGAGGGGATTCCAATTACTCCCCCAAATTGCAAGGAGAGATCTCATCCTCAGATGCATTACAAATTTCTCTCTGCTTTTCTTTTAATAAACTCTATTAAAAGCACCTTTCCATCTATTTTACATGAAGCTAAGTACCTCTCATATCTTTAATAGTTATAGAGTTAGCCTCCTCTGCTTGAATTAACTGAGCACTATTAAAATCAGGTAATGCCTCAGAAATAACTGCTTTAGAAATATGACTGCCTCTAAATGTCTTTTCTGCTGCCACCCATTTGTTACACATTTCAAGTGAACTTTAAATCCTCCACATTTCCGAATACTTTCAAGTCTAGTGAAATTTTTCAAGATACCAGTGTTCTTTTCCGGTTCTTATTTCATCTTTCTTTTGATGCTGTGCATTGCTCTATAATCAGTGAAAAAAGAAGTGGCTAAATATGGTAGGATACCTTGGCACTCACCAGATTTCCAGCTGATCAGCACTGAAGAATGGGCTGGTGCATCTTATAAAACTCAGTGGCAATTAATTAAAGATGGCACCCATTTAAATAGGAGTGGAAAGRAGGAGCTTTGGAAGTAGCACTCTGACAGCCTCACCTCTGTGCCTGGGAGCAGATGGTGGGACAGGTTCTGCTGGAGACTGTGCTGAGGCAGGGGGATATGATTTGAGACAGCCAGTGTGTCTTCACCAAGGGTGGGTCCTGCATGACCAACCCTGTGGCCTTTTATGATGGATTGACCACACCAGTGGAAAAGGCTTTGGAGGGACCTAATTGCAGCTTTTCAGTAATTAAAGGGGGCTTATAAGGGAGATGGCAACAAACTTTTCAGCATGTCCTCTCACACTAGAACAAGGGGTAATGGCTTTAAATTAGRGAAAACATAAGACCTTTTTTACGAGGGTTGTGAAACACTGGAACAGGYTGTCCAAAGACATTAGAGGTGTCCTGTTCCTGGAAACATGTAAGATCAATGTGGATGGGGTTTTGAGGAACCTGATCTAGTTGAATATGTCCCTGCTCATCACAGAAACTTTTTAAAGGTTCCTTCCAACCCAACTACAATAAGACAAAATATTCTTCCATGGCATATTAGTTTAGGCATGTTGTTGAATAACTACTTCACCATGATTTTAGGTATTGGCCACATGAAGGTAATTCAGCCTATCTAATGTAAAACTCTGTGTCAAAACAAAGCAGAAACTCCTTTAAAGACAAGCAGAAAGCCATATCGTCCATGCTAATAAGGAGGCTGCTTTTTTTTTTTTTTTTTTTTTTGTTTGTCCTGCTTTGTATTTAAATGCTAAAATAAAAAAGAGGTTTTTTTTTTTTTTTTTTTTTCATTTGATATATGTGCTGATTTTGGCTGGCATAGAATTTTTTTTTTTCATAGTAGTTGCTAGGGGGCTGTGTTTTGAATTTGTGCTGAAAAACTCTTAATAATAGAGAAATTTTTTTTTCATTGTGGAGCAGGGCTTACACAGAGCTGAGGCCTTTTCTGCTTCTCTTGTACCACCCCACCAGAGAAGGGGCTGGAATGGCACAAGAAGTGTGGAGAAGGCACAGATGGCACAGCTGACCTCAACTGACCACAGGGATATTCCAGAGCAAATGGCATCATGCTCAGCATATAAAGATGAGGAAAGACAAGAGAGGAAAGWTCAGAGTGATGATGTTTGTCATCCCAAGTAACCACGACAGGTGATTGAGCACTGCTCTCCTGGAGATGGCTGAACACCTGCCTGCCCATGAGAAGCAGTGAGTTAATTTATTGTTTGGCTTTGCTTGAGCACACAGCTTGTATTTTACTTATTAAGMTGCCTTTATCTGAACCMAAGGWTTTTTTCACTTTTATTCCTATGATTCTCTCCCCAGTCCTGCTCMTATGTGATTGTGTGGGGCTGAGCTGCCAGCTGAGGTTAAACCATGACAATGTGTAAGAAATCATCAAATTATTTTTTTATYTAAAAGGAACTCAATTAATTAGATTAGCTCTCGAACTCTTTGTACTGGAGAAAAATTACAGGAAATTTTAATCTCAAGCTTCTTGGAACTCAGTCCACATAACCCTCTTCAATACAGGAGTGGAAAAAAGCCCTTTTTGCCTAATAATCTACTGCTTTATGCATTTACTCATAGAGGTTCTTGCAACGAGACTTAGTAATTTCCATGAAGTCAAAAGTGGGTTTCAACTACAACTGCATAAAATTGTGTTCTACTTTCTAGTTCAGAGCAGGCAATTTTTCAGTCCAGTGTATATGGAGAAGAGAAAGCCTGATAAATAGTACATACAGCCGAGTCCAAACAGAATTGATAGTTTCAAATTTGCTTGCAGAACCTCTTTTCTTTTTGAAGGAAACTAACTGTAGTCTGATATTAAATTATACAGTTGGAGAAAAAATTTATATTAAATTATACAGTTGGAGAAAAATTTCCAATCTCAGAAAAAAAACACGTCTCAAACACATGTTGGCAAACAAAATTAACTACATAAAACATTTTCAGAATAATGAAAACTAGGTACTCAAGAAGATGCCCAATGAATGAAAGAACGTACCATTTTAAGCAGTTCCTCAAGACATTTGAACTAGGTTTCCTCTTCTATTTTAGGTGGCATTTAGGGACACCAGATTTTATGTCTACCACTATYTGCAGGTAAAGATTCAATTWTTTYTTTTTTTATTTTCTAGACTTTGCAAATTTCCTACAACAATCTGTTCAATTCAGTTCACAAGAAAGTATTTATTTTCATCATTTTTGCATATGCTACTGTTTTTATGATTAAATAACCTTACTGTTCTTGTGTTCTAAGATCTTATTTTTTATATAATTTTTTTAAAATCTTCCTTTGAATTATGATTTTTCCATGATTTTCATCATGCTTATCATGTTTCAGCACTCTTAATGCATATTGTGATCTCCAGTCTTAACTAATATGATTTATTTTATGAATCACAACACAACTTTTCTACAAGATTTATTTACTACTAGTCCTCTATACACTTTATACAGGCCTATAGCAATAAAATTAACATATATAATACAAAAACCTCTAGTGAAGACAAGATCACATAGTCTCTCGCTTAAAATAGACTCTCACTTAAATATTGATTTAGGAATTGCTAAAAATTAATAAAAATCCCCTTTTTCTGCCAACAAACCAATCAATCAGCCAACCAAAATTCTCTTGACTTTGGAAGACTTGGAAGGAAGCAACAAATGATTCAGGGTCTAATGTTACTGTCTCCCTCACTTTTATTCAGTAGTGTGACATCTGCTGCATTTGACTATCTGCAAGTCATAACACTTTTTACCACTTTTGCATAATGTTTTTGGAACAATATGAAGCATCATTAGTGTATTTCAGTTCCAAACGTTATTGTCTCATGTTGCTTTATTAYCATAATAAACTTGTGAATCATAGTAACTAACACAGTAGGTCTCCCGTAGTGAATTCATTTTCATATCCTCTTTTGTTATCATAAATGTGATCCAGAAAATTGTAAAGTCAGCAGTTCTACACAGCTTATTAATAAAACACATTACAGGGATGCATTAAAGCCTCAACAGCTGTRTTATAATGAAACACTCTACTTATAATTACAATTATGTTAACACTTAATAATAATTGGGCCTCTGTGTCTGTAGCTCATTTGCTCAATAGGAGATTGGGTCTTGTCAGAAGTAGCCATTCCCTCAGCAGGTGACCTGGTTGCAAGCATAACAGAGTTTAAACAGAGCATGAAGTTAGTAATGGCATAAAAAGGGCAGATCTGCAGGTGGGGTTACCATCTGTGAGGAGGAAAACGTGAAATAATGAGCTATATGGGCTTCTCCCTTCCTGGAGATCAGCTATCCAAGGGTGAAAAGAGGAGAAACAAAGATAATGGATGAGAAAGGGAACAAAAGTAGRCAGGTGAAGAAATAATCTGACCTACAAGGCACAGCTTCCTACCATTAAAAATATGTAGGACTACAATGTCAAGAGTAAACAGCAAATTACATATGTCCCAGTAATGCCACCAACTTTGCTTCCAAAATGGAAAATTAGTTTGAGAAGACCAGGAGTATATTTTTGAATATAAACTTTCTCTTCAAGGGCGACAGCAGGGATGTTGCAGATAAGTAGATGATTGTCCATTATAACTTCTTGGTCTCCAACAAAAAATACACCAAAGCACTGTCACCTTAATCAAGTAACAGCAGCAGGAGTCAGCCTACAAAGCTATTCGTACAGTCTAGAGATGGACCTGTGCTGTCTGGAAACTTTTATGTTCCAGTTGGCTGCAGATTCTTTACAAGGAAACAACACTTCTTCTCTATGAAAAGGAGTAGTTCGCATCCAAGAGTTTAAAGGAATAGACACAACCTAAGTTTATATGCCTCATTATTACTGTCCTCACCAAATTATAGACACAGAGGTGATGCATCATGAGATGAAGTTGCAGTTCTTATTGTTGTACAAGCCCTTATCTAGATTAAGGCTGCATCTGCTTTTGGACTCACGATGGGAAGATAAAAAGATTCCTACTTCTACGAGTGCCTTTACACAGGATTATCCTTCACCAGCATTACAGAAAAGCTTATTGTATTCATATTGTGCAGAAATTGTGAACTCTTTCCGACAAACTGTGGAAACAGTGACTACATATATCTTCCTGTACTTTTTTTCTAGCAACTCTGACCTGTTCAGGGAAGGTCTTTCATATGTCATGGAAGAGCAACTGTGAGTCACTGGAGCCTTATCAACTTCCTATTATTAACAAGACAAAAATGTCCTTTCCATAGTTTCTCTGCAAGGTATAGCGGAGTCAGGTGGGTTTATGCCTTCTCAGTGTGAGTACATGGCATAGGAAGAAGAGCCTATGTCAAAGCACAATGTACCCTTTACAGAATCCTCCATTTCAGGTAAAGACTTGTTGGCAGGAGGGAGAAGGGAAAATTCATCTCAACTTGGAATACTGGTGAATCTCTGATTAATAAAAGGAG